>NC_069499.1:1518651142-1518831142 GCF_027579735.1 Bombina bombina | reverse complement strand
ATAAATACCAAAAGGTGAAGGAAAATGTAATGTCCACTGTGAAATAAACAGAGATGAGAGAAAAATCAAATGTCCACAATCCTGCAGGAAGCTCTTCTTCTTAACCTGATACCAGGAAAACACCCAGCAAAAGAACTCTATAAGGGAACAACAAGGAGGCGCCCCATTGGGTGAACAGTATAAGGGACAGGAGGTGATGGTACAGCAGGTCTTACACACACGTGCTTGTGCTCTTGTGACTATAAGATCTGATGTAGCATCACCTTCTGTTCCTTATACTGTTCACGCAATGTGACGCCTCCTTGTTGTTCCCTTTATTGGATGATCTTAAATTGGTAAGTGGCAGGATCAGGAAGAAATTGCATAGGCATTTCTTTGCAGACAGGGTAGTTAACGTCCAGTAGAGGTGGTACAAATACTGTAAGGAAATTCTAGAAGGTTTGGGATGTGCATACGGCTGTTCTAAGAATCTTCAGATATTATTATAGGTGGACTTAATGGGCTTTCTGGTTCTTCTTTGTTTATTATCTGTTGTCATAACTTATGTTTGAATTTAATAGTTTAATATAACTGCTTATATATTCTCTGTAAACACATAGGGCTATGTGGTGCGCTATTGGAATTTTTCCTTTGTGCAATAACTGTGTTCAAAGTAAAATTTTAACGCAGCCGGGTTAGCATGTGTATTACAAGTTGAAAGTAAAAAGTGCACGTGTGAAACCCGATGCACGCGTAACACTTAAAGGGACACTGAACCCAATTTTTTTCTTTTGTGATTTAGATAGAGCATGCAATTTTAAGCAACTTTCTAATTTACTCCTATTATCAATTTTTCTTCGTTCCCTTGCTATCTTTATTTGAAATAAAAGCCATCTAAGCTTTTTTGGGTTAAGAACTCTGGACAGCACTTTTTGATTGGTGGATGGATTTTTTCCACCAATCAGCAAGGACAACCCAGGTTGTTCACCAAAATGGGCCGGCATCTAAACTTAGATTCTTGCATTTCAAATAAGGATACCAAGAGAATAAAGAAAATTTGATAATAGGAGTAAATTAGTAAGTTGCTTAAAAATTCATGCTCCATCTGAATCACGAAAGAAAAATTTTGGGTTCAGTGTCCCTTTAACGCTTGCGCACTAACCCGACCCCACGTTAAACCAACTGCGCTAAAGCCGAAGGTAGTTATGAGTGCTTTAAATTTGAATGTTCTTCACATAAAAGAAAAAGTTCTTTTTATTTTTAAATATATACATTTTTTAAAAGATATATGTATACATATATATACAGTATATAAGAATATATACACATATATATGTACATATATATATATTGTGTGTGTATATATATATATATATATATATATATATATATATATAGGAATATCTATTTTAAAATAAAAGGACTTTTTCTATGTGAAAAACATTGGAATTTAAACTATTTCTATTTAAAATACTGCATAAAAAATTATTTAAAATGATGTTCAAGGTATTTGACTGGAAAAGGCTCAAAAGTGTATATACAGTATATACAGTATATATTTGTGTACACGTGATTCAGCGTGTGCTCAAGCGCAACCTATAACGTTTAACTTGTCATAAAAGTGCAAATAAGTGAGGTTGTGATATCCACTGAAATTATAGGTTGAGCTCGGGAAAAGTCAGGCGCACTAACCAGAGAAGGTTTATAATGGACTTGTAATATCAAAATGGCATACTAATGGTAGCGCGGTCAAGCAAGACTGGTTGGTTATCGCGCACGCTATCATTAGTGCACCACTTGTAATCTAGCCCTTATTTGGGGAGACAGCGCTACACAAGAAAGGATTATTTTTGTAGCGCCATTAGACATTGCATCATATCTTTATCTGTATTTACTGAAATCTAATATCTTTTCCCTCTTGTCTTTGAACAAATGAGCAGGATGAAAAATACTGGGCAAGACGTAAGAAGAACAATATGGCGGCCAAACGATCACGAGATGCTCGGAGACTCAAAGAGAACCAGATCGCAATCCGCGCCTCTTTTCTTGAGAAAGAGAATTCTGCTCTGCGGCTGGAGGTCGCCGACTTACGGAAGGAGCTTGGGAAATGCAAGAACCTACTGGCAAAGTACGAAGCTCGACATGGACCAATGTAAATGGGGAGGGAGGTTGGGGAGACACTTGGACATCTTTCCTGCCACATAGCACTAAACACAAAACCTAATTCTGTCATCAGCACTTTACTGGAAGCAGAAACAAAATGGACTTGTATTTTATTTTGTTTTATTTCTATTTTTTGTTTATCTTTGCACTTTTCATATTACAAGCGCTTTATAAAAGGTGCCAGCAACTTTACCTTGGACTTTTACAAAATGCTGTAGCAAAAACGTTTTACAATGTTGCTTCATGCTAATTTCAAGACAATTTCAACATTCTCTTATTGGATTCAAACCTCATTTAGGTATTGGTCTGCTTTATTTCCAGTGACTATAACTGATTGAAAGAAGCGCCCTTACTCATTCCTAATATCATCCTTGGTATAACAGACTTCTGTACAGTCTAATTCTCTGAAATACATTTTTTCCCCATGATATCTACCTACTCCTTTTGATTCAATTTTATCTAGGTTAATGGACCTTGAAAGCTATGAAATATAGATTTTAAGAATATATACAACAGGTTTTTTTTTTATAAATTTAAACATTATAATTACAAATTAACTGAAGATTGCTTTTATATGTGAGTGCATGTTTTATGTCTGGATGCTTGTGATTATATTGGTTTTGCGTTTTTATTTTTCATATCAACTGTCAGGAGAAGGATTTGTAGAAAATGTGAATAGTATTGTTTAATTTTTGCACTGTATGTATAACTAAAGCAATAATACTCCTGTCTGCCAGTACGCATGCCGTAGCCAATGGAAGTCACTACTATAATTTAAAGGAATACTGCTGTAATTATTTCACTCCAGACTTGGAGACTTTTTTTTTTAGGTATTGGTTAATTTTCGTACAAAAATGGTCAGATGCTCAACCAATATACAATTTTACTTAAGTCCAAACTCAAATAAATTTACAGAAAAACATTGATAAAGCTGGATTTTTGTTTTCAAGAAAAAATATGGTACTAGGTAATGAAATACAGGAGAAGAGGGTGTTGATGTGGCAGATTGTAAAATTTGATATTCTCTCCCAAAATTAGTGCAGAATTCAGGTTATAAAAGTATGTTGATGACGTTATTTAAAGGGACAGTAAGCACCTTGAGATTTTAATATAAAATGTATATTTATACACAGTAAAACAAATTTGCAATATACTTTCATTATTTATTTTACCTCATTTTTATGTAAGTTATCTTTGAAAATTGTGGATTTTCTTATTCTAAGAGCATTAAATGCTCAAGTTAAACCCTAGTTATCCCTAATTGCCTTTAACAAATAAAAGGATATCGCCTTGTTGACTGCAAACTCAAGCCGTGATTGGCATATGGTGGCTTGAGTTTGGCTATTGAAAAAACAAAAATAGCAAACAAGGTGTTTGTTTTTAAAAAACACATTTAGGCTAAGCCTATTTGTTATTCTGTAGCAAGAGAACGTCTTGTAATTACAAGGTGCTTACTGTTCCTTTAGTAAAAAAAAAGTGGTGGCTCTTTAGGTCTGGCTTGGTCTGTTGATCTGCTAATAGACTTAGCATAACACCGTATTAGGGACCTATACATAGTTTTAGAAGCTTTGTTTGCAAGGCAAAGGTCAAGTCTCTTTACTTTGGTGCTATTAGATACTGAGTACGCTAGGCCTATCGTATCACCAACAAGATAATGCTGTAACGGTTAAGTTTTACATATAAGCGTATCCCTTCACTATTACATAGCAATCTGAAAACTTTATTTAAAAAAATAATAAATTGCTTATAAAGTGAGAAGGAGACACAGTATTTTATTTTTAATGCCATAAAATAAATACCATTGGTTTAAATTAATGTGCTTAGTTTAAAGGAATACTCTTGGTTTAAGTCTACAAAACTTCTATTAAAAGACCGATGGTATTGCTACCAATGAGATATTAAATTGCTTATGAATTGGGAAGGGTGAAGTTAATTTGATGTTGTAATATAATTTCTTATTATCTGTCCCAGTATTCATTTTTCATGTTAATAATATTCTTGGTTTAAGCAAATAAGTGAATATGCTTAGTTTAAACACGTACTCTTGGTTTAATTTCTTTTAAAAGACCAATAATATTATGATGCTGCAACGAATGACATATTAGTGCTTTTAACTTCTCAGTCTGCATATTTTTCCAAGTTATTATTATACTTTCATGACATGTAAGGCTCATATCTATATTAAAATTACAACCCAAAAAACTGATATACAGCTGCATACCCCAAGGCTTATTTTAAAGAAAAAATCTTGCTTCAAATTAAACCCAAAGTAGGGCTCTCAGTTTGAATTATACGGAGCATTTGATATTATATCAATTATTGTAATTGTTCGTTCTGCGTCTGTTTTTTTTTTTTCTTATACCTTTTTCCCCATTTCATCTACTCAACCCTCCTAAATCAATTTTCACCCAAGTGTTTAATTGGATGAACATGCTTTTTATTAGAAATGATGACGACACAGCAAAGCATGTGCATTTTTATATAATTTACATCAATTATAACTTTCATTCCATTTTTAAAGACGATATTCACTAGGGCATATTTAAAATGAATGTATCCTAAATATATTTTCATTAAATAATTGACTACAGAATGAAAACACATTCACAAAAGCCCATGCTATGTGCATACAAAACCTTTGCACATTTCACATATTTGTATGCAAATAAAACTTTTTTTTATTTTAATAATAATCTTTGTGTTCTCTGCCCGTATTGTTTGTTTTAGTTAAAGCCTACATTTTTAGCTGTATTATTTTATGTCTGGTGGATCTGAAATATTTGATTGTTCTTTGTAATTCAGTAAAATCAATCATACCCCCTTCAAATGATTTACATGTGTTTAGTACCTTACATTGTAGTTCCATGCTAGAATGATTACAAAATACATATTATCTAAATTAATAAAAGATTGTATTTAAAGGAGTATACAGGCCAAATATGAAATACACAGCATTTTTTGCAATATACTTTTTTTTTCTAAAATTCTTTTTTAAAGAGTTTCCACTGCATCAGTGATAACCTTTAAATTTGGCACAACCTGCTGTTGATATGCAGTATTCTGCGAGCATAAGCACTCTGTTTAACTCAAGTATGTGCATGCATGTCCAATACATTTCAGATGTAACCTTTGTGTCCCTTTAAAGGGACTCTGAAACCAATTTTTTTCTTTTGGGATTGAGATAGAGCATGCAATTTTATACAACTTTCTAATATACTCCTATTATCACATTTTCTTCGTTCTCTTGCTATCTTTATTTGAAAAAGAACGCATCAAAGCTATTTTTTTGGTTCAGTACGCTGTTCAGCAACCCAGGTTGTTCACCAAAAATGGGCCGGCATCTAAACTTACATTCTTGCATTTCAAATAAAGATTCCAAGAGAATAAAAACAATTTGATAATATGAGTAAATTAGAAAGTTGCTTAAAATTGCATGCTCTGTCTGGATCACAAAAGAAAAAAAATGTGTTCAGTGTCCCTTTAAGTAGAGCCATATATGTTATTTCAGTGTTTCTCAACCACAGCCCCCAAGTACCCCCAACATGTCAGGTTTTCATTATAGCTGAACCAGTGCACAGGTTAAGTAATCAGCTGATCAGTAACCATGGTTACTAACCTGCTCTCACCCATCCGCTGATTATTTGCACTGTGCACCGGTTCAGCTATAATGAAAACCTGGACTGTTGGGGGAACTTGTGGATCGCAGTTTAGAAACACTGTGTTATTTAACACTTTAAAATCCATTAATGCATTTGCTCTTGTGACCTCCGAACAAGGAAGTAAAAATTACACTAATATTGTAAAAAAGGGGGCAGTTTGCTTTGAAACAGAATGAATGTAAACAACAAAACAAAAAACACTGGTGTAATATATATGGGAAGGCATGGTGTGTTATATATACTGTGGTTAATCAAATTAATTAATTTCTTTCTATAGACCTATATAAGATACATTTATGTACAGTTTATTCAGAGTAATATAAGTTTGAAGATGATTGCGCAGTATTTTCTAAATATAAATACTGCTAATGACTATATAAATAAAAAAAATG
Source organism: Bombina bombina (assembly GCF_027579735.1). Lineage (NCBI taxonomy): Eukaryota > Metazoa > Chordata > Amphibia > Anura > Bombinatoridae > Bombina > Bombina bombina. The sequence goes on along the minus strand of NC_069499.1, from coordinate 1,518,824,949 downwards.
TTTAACATAAATACAGTATTTTTAGTTATATTTACTTGTCAATACTCAACAACAATGCTTTAAAAATCTTAATATTTGTAGCGTGTTATTTGTCTGTGTAATTAAATTTGTATGAAACCGAGGCAGCTCTTTGTTTTAAAAAATGAACACTGAAAAATACATTATCTTAATCACTAGAATAAACTAGTAATACATTGCTAGCGTTAGAGGGTATCCTGAATATTGCAGTCTAAGCTTTTGCTGCATATTCCAACAGATAAATTAGTTGTCAAATTCACAGTCTTATTTGTTTTGAATACGCTTTAGGGTAGTTGCCTTTTTTTATGAACTGTGCTTTTCTTTGCTATGAAGTATTTGTTAGCTATGTTTATTAAAACTAAAATCAAGTCCAAAGTCTGTTCACTTCTGTCCAACAAATTGCAGTAATGTTAAATAATTCAGTGTTCAGCGCTTTAATATTAATGCACTGAGTTTTGAATGTTTTACAATTTACTGATTTCTAAAAAGTAAAAAACACATGATTCAATTTTTTTGAGCGTGTTCCTTAGATCTACGCCATTTTTATGTGAGAGAATTAACATAAATATATATAATAATAAATATATAATAATATATTTAGCTACATCTATATTATTTTTTTAATTTTTTTAAGCCTTTTTTTAAAGGGGCATTACTTATAAATCTGCATTGGTAAACTAGATACTGAAGGTATGTTTGAGACAGATTAATTCCCAAGTTTTTATTTTCTGATTCAGGCAGTGCATACAATTTTAAAAATAAGTTTTTATTTTAATTATTATATCAAATTTACTTTATCATTTTTTTATTTTTAAAGAAATATTTAGGTAGGTAGCGTGCACATGCAAATATAATACTACTGCCATATTGCTTCAGTCATGTGCACACTCCTACACCTCTTTAACTGCTTTTGGGAAGTTGTTTTACATTTTCTGGAGGTTGTATGTCTTTTTAAAGGGACACTGAACCCAAATTTTTTTCGTTCATGATTTAGATAGAGCATGCAATTTTAAACATTTTTCTAATTTACTCCTATTACCAATTTTTTCTTCATTATCTTGCTATCTTTATTTGAAAAGCAAAAATTTAAGTTTAGAAGCTGGACCATTTTTGGTTAACAGCCTGGGTTGTGCTTGCTGATTGGTGGCTAAATGCACTGACCATTAAACAAATGCTGTCCAGTGTTCTGAACCAAAAATTGTCTGGCTCCTTAGCTTAGATGCCTTCTTTTTCAAATAAAGATAGTTAAACAAAAGGAGACCCAGTAATCCTAAATATACTAGAAACTGAGAAGCGCTAGTAATCAAAGTCATAAAAAGATGTCTGTTATCATAAACTGTATTGGCTCCACATGTGAGAGGAGAACGAAACAAATGGAGAAAAGAAAATCGGCTCTCGCCAAACTCACAATCTGTGGACGTTGGTGCCATATAACCCTGTGTCCTTTGCGACTGAAGATGAAAGTAGGGACCTTTCCTCTATACCTTCCAAAATCTAGCTTCAGTGTATCACTCCCAGGCTTGTCAGTGTTCTTCCGTAATCCTCCACATCACAAATACGTGACCTCCCTCAAGCCAATGCAGAAACAGCCCACCTGCTCCAACCTATGGCCAACAGCTGCCACATCCAAACAAAGCTGGAAAGTAACAGTAGTGGAAAAAGAAGATGCGTCCGTTGCATTAAAAAATTAAATTCTTTATCCAAAAGGTTAAGAATATGGGGTACAACAACCCTTGGTCATACATTCACTCCAGAGCGTAGCACTAACCGGCTTACGCGTTTGGGATACACATCCGTAATCATAGCCTAGAAAATTATTTTTTTATAGCTGCATAGTATTTCAGGAGTTGAGCACTGCACTGCAAAATAACACTCCATGGATACACCCATTGAAAAGTCTATTAATTCTTCTACTTTTGCCAATTATTGCCAAATGTAACTAAATAAAATCTGTTCTAAACAGTCACTGTGTCACATGCACCAGGTAAAACAAAAAGCATCATTCTTAAGTTTGTTATAGGTACTCTAGCCTCTCGGGTGTGGTAGTAAAAGTACAGTTTTAATAAGTCACATGAATAAACATCAAAATAGTATACATTGTAGGTATGTACATTTATTTGTTATTTATTTGAAAAAGGAAAAATCAATTTGAACAATTGTTCTCGTTATTCGTTGATTAATTAAATTAGTGAATAAATAAAAAAAAAAGTTGATTTATTAATTAAAAGCTTTCTCACTACTACATTTAATTATTTTAAATATGTCTAATTAAAACACGTTATGGTAGATTTGATTTTGCATTAATTTACCTTTAAATATCAATTAAATACTATTAAACATGGACCTGAACTGTATACTAAGTGTATAAAGCAAAGTAAATCAATATTTTATTGCAGTTTTAAACTTTAATACCTTACAGTATCAATAAAAACCTACAACCACTATAGAGTATTGTGATTATTATATATAAATATATAGACTGGCTCCAAAGCTTACATTCCAGCTTTTTCAAATAAAGATACCAAGAGAACAAATAAAAATTGACAATAGGAGCAAATTAGGAAGTTGCTTAAAATGATGTGCTATGTCTGAGTCATGAAAGAAAATTTTGTTTTATATCCCTTTAAGAGAATTCCTTAATAGCTTTAATGCAGTGTACTGCCCTACAAAGCTTATAAAAATCCCTTAGGAAAATGTGGGAACCAGCAAACGATATTTTATAGACCTTTTGCACCTAAACATGGAAGATCTGTTCAGGTAAACTGGGCACTTAAATAATGCAGGACACAGAGAATATTCCTTTATATGTAAACTATAGTTGAGAATTCTAAATGATGGTTTCAGTAACAATGCTTATTTTATTTGAGTAATGTTTAGTTTGTTCCGGTGCCTTATGTGGTCTGTCATAGAGTAGTTTCTGAAACATTTTGGGTTAATGAGTCAGGGTTAATAAATTGCTTATCTGTGTCTGTCACAGCCGGTTTGTAATGTTATGTTCATTTTGCTAAATGTGTTAATTTGACATGTAAGTATTAATCTTCTCCAATTATATTTCTTGGACCATTTACATATGTTTAGCACTTTAAGAAACCAGTGTGGCTGCACAGCTAAAAGATTTGCATTCAAAACAAATGTTTAAAGAGCAATTAAACCTGTCATTTTGTTTGCGCATTGTCTTGCAGTCTATGGACATACCACTTGAAAAGCCCCTTGACTATGTTTAAAGGGACACTAAACCCAATTTTTTTTTCTTTTTATGATTCAGATAGAGCATGACATTTTAAGCAACGTTCTACTTTACTCCTATTATCAATTTTAATTCGTTCTCTTGCTATTTTTAATTAAAAAGCAGGAATGTGATGCATAGGAGCTGGCCCATTTTTGGTTGAGAACCTGGGTTATGCTTGATTATTGGTGGGTAGATGTAAGTCTCCAATAAGCAAGCACTATCCATGGTGCTGAACCTAAAATGGGCTGGCTGCTAAGATTTACATTCCTGCTTTTAAAATAAAGATAGCAAGAGCACAAAGAAAAATTGATAATAGGAGTAAATTAGAAATTTTCCTAAAATTTCATGCTCTATCTGAATCATGAAAGAAAAAATTTGGGTTCAGTGTCCCTTTAATTTTTTCATTTTTTGAGGCCACCTAATGACAGATATATATGAGCACCTGCATTGATGATACTATTACTATGTAAATTGTTCAGGTACAAGGTTTAGAACCTTGCAGGGTACACTTCAGCCTCTCCATGTGGTTGTGGGTGGGGGACACATATTTGCTGAAATAAATTACAGGAAAATCAGGAAAAAATTGCAACATGGTAATGGTATTTCAGTTTAATGTCCATTTCTTCACCCTCACCAGTAGGAAACTGATCGGTGCTCATCTTGAAGGTCGCTTCATATTACTAGGTCTGTCTTTCTAAACTGCGGAAAACATCAGCAAAAACTAAGAACTGTAGATACACTTTGTTATTTGTAACGAGAACTCTGATGTATGTTTGTTCTTTACAAATTGCCATGACCAAACTCAAAACTTGCATAAGCACAGTAAATATACATCAGAAGAAAGAGAAAATAAAGCAATTTTACTATTTTTATATAGTAATGCAATTTATTGTACGCATTTTTTTAAAGCTTGTGATTTAGGATGGTCCTTGTTTTGTAAAATATATACAATTAATATTGAGAGAAAAAAATAACCATTGTATACAACTGACAACACCATAAGTTGTTGACTACCAAGGAATCATTATTTATAATATATATTGATTGATTACACTAGTCATTCCCTTTGTTGATTTGTAAAGTTTAATAAACTTGTAAAAAATGTTTGATGTCTTTTTTTTTTCATTAAACAGACTGACACTCCATCTTACACTCCCTCTTTTTCCTATAGATTCTCAATTATTTAGGGCTAAATCATTAGTGGAGCACTATTTTAACGTGTGCCTGTAAAGGGGCAAATTTGCACACGCTATTAAATTATATACTAACAGTTTCTGGGAAGCAGGCAGAGGAAGGAAGGAATAAGGCATAAGTGTTGGGAAAGGGATCTGGGAGGGGGGTAGGGTATTGAGAGTGGGCAGCTACACTACAGAAAAATGTGGTATTTATAAAAAAAAAAAAAAAAGGCAAAATTTTGAACAAACTGGGTACTGGCAGACAGCTGGCAGTATCCATGATGGTGGCATATAGGTAGAGGGGGAGGGTTAGAGAGCTGTTTGGGGCGGATCAGGGAGGAAAGGGGGAGGTAAGAGAGCTGTTTGAGAGGGGTCAGGGAGGGATTAGGGGGTGGGATGTGTCAGGTGGGAGGCTGATCTCTACACTAAACCTAAAATTAACCCTACAAGCTCCCTACAAGCTACATAATTAACCCCCTTCACTGCTGGGTATAATATAAATGTGGTGCGGCATTTAGTGGCCTTCTAATTACCATAAAACAACGCCAAAGCCATATATGTCTGCTATTTCTGAACAAAGGGGATCCCAGAGAAGCATTTACAACCATTTCTGTCATAATTGCACAAACTGTTTGTAAATAATTTTAGTGAGAAACCTAAATTAACAAAAAAAAAATTATTTGATCGCATTTGGCATGAAATATACTAAAATGGGCCTAGATCAATACTTTTTGGTGGTCTACTACACTAAAGTTAAAATTAACCCTACAAGCTCCCTACAAGCTACCTACTTAACCCCTTCCCTGCTGGGCATATTACAAGTGTTGTGCGCAGCGGCATTAAAGGGACACTGAACCTAAATTTTTTCTTTTGTGATTCAGATAGAGCATGCAATTTTAAACAACGTTCTAATTTACTCCTATTATCAATTTTTCTTTGTTTCTTTTGCTTTCTTTAGTTGAAAAAGAAGGCATTGAAGCTATTTTTTGGTTCAGACCATGGAAAGCACTTGTTTATTGGTAGGTGAATTTACCCACCAATCAGCAAGAACAAAAAATGTTTGATGTCTTTTTTTTTTCATTAAACAGACTGACACTCTCCATCTTACACTCCCTCTTTTTCCTATAGATTCTCAATTATTTAGGGCTAAATAATTAGTGGAACACAGTGTGTTCACCAAAAATGGGCCGGCATATAAACTTACATTGTTGCATTTCAAATAAAGATACCAAGAGAATGAAAAGAATTTGATAATAGGAGTAAATTAGAAAGTTGCTTAAAATCGCATGCTCTATCTGAATAATAAAATACAAAATTTGCTTTATCTGAATCACAATGGAAAAAAATTGGGTTCAGTGACCCTTTAAGCGTCCTTCTAATTACCAAAAAGTAATCCCAAAGCCATAAGTGTCTGCTATTTCTGAACAAAGGGGATCCCAGAGAAGCATTTACAACCATTTGTGTCATAATTTCACAAGTTGTTTTGTAAATAATTTCAGTGAGAATCCTAAAGTTTGTGAAAATGTTAACAATTTATTTTATTTGATCGCATTTGGTGGTGGCATGAAATATACCAAAATAGGCCTAGATCAATACTTTGAGTTGTCTACTAAAAAAAAATATATATAAGTGAAGGGTTATTCAGGGATTCGTGACAGATAGTGTTACAATTGTGATGAGAGAAAGCGCTTGGGGACAGTACTACAGTCGCTCTAAAACATAGGTGTCTAGGTTCACCTTGAAAATAGCATATATATAGAAAAGTGTCAAGAGCGCCAGAAGTAAGTGTTAAGGGGGTGTTTAATACAGAATAACTAAAAACCAATGGCCTAGATTTACGCCTAGATTTAGAGTTCTGCGGCCAAAGGGGTGCGTTAGCTACGCTGGCTTTTTTCTGGCCGCACCTTTTAAATACCGCTGGCATTGAGAGTTCACAGAATGGCTGCGTTAGGCTCCAAAAAAGGAGCGTAGAGCATATTTAACGCAACTTCAACTCTTGATACCAGCGGTGCTTACGGACGCGGCCAGCTTCAAAAACGTGCTCGTGCACGATTCCCCCATAGAAAACAATGGGACTGTTTGAGCTGAAAAAAAACCTAACACCTGCAAAAAAGCCGCGTTCAGCTCCTAACGCAGCCCCATTGTTGTCTATGGGGAAACACTTCCTACGTCTGCACCTAACACTCTAACATGTACCCCGAGTCTAAACACCCCTAACCTTACACTTATTAACCCCTATTCTGCTGCCCCCGCTATCGCTGACCCCTGCATATTTTTTTTAACCCCTAATCTGCCGCTCCGTAAACCGCCGCTACTTACATTATCCCTATGTACCCCTAATCTGCTGCCCCTAACACCGCCGACCCCTATATTATATTTATTAACCCCTAATCTGCCCCCCACAACGTCGCCTCAACCTGCCTACACTTATTAACCCCTAATCTGCCGAGCGGACCGCACCGCTATTATAATAAAGTTATTAACCCCTAATCCGCCTCACTAACCCTATAATAAATAGTATTAACCCCTAATCTGCCCTCCCTAACATCGCCGACACCTAACTTCAAACATTAACCCCTAATCTGCCGACTGGAGCTCACCGCTATTCTAATAAATGTATTTTACAACCCTAACACCCCCCTAAATTAAATATAATTTTATTCTAACAAAATAAATTAACTCTTATTAAATAAATTATTCCTATTTAAAGCTAAATACTTACCTGTAAAATAAACCTTAATATAGCTACAACATAAATTATAATTATATTATAGCTATTTTAGGATTAATATTTATTTTACAGGCAACTTTGTATTTATTTTAACCAGGTACAATAGCTATTAAATAGTTAAGAACTATTTAATAGCTAAAATAGTTAAAATAATTACAAAATTACCTGTAAAATAAATCCTAACCTAAGTTACAATTAAACCTAACACTACACTATCAATAAATAAATTAAATAAACTACCTACAATTATCTACAATTAAACCTAACACTACACTATCAATAAATTAATTAAATACAATACCTACAATTATCTACAATTAAACCTAACACTACACTATCAATAAATTATTGATCGGAACAGCCAATAGAATGCGAGCTCAATCTGATTGGCTGATTGGATCAGCCAATCGGATTGAACTTGATTCTGATTTGCTGATTCCATCAGCCAATCAGAATATTCCTACCTTAATTCCGATTGGCTGATAGAATCCTATCAGCCAATCGGAATTCGAGGGACGCCATCTTGGATGACGTCATTTAAAGGAACCGTCATTCGGCGAGTAGGTGTCTGTTGAAGAGGATGTTCCGCGTCGGTTGGAAAGAAGATGGCTCCTCTCCGCTCCAGAAGAAAGAAGATTGAAGATGCGGCTTGATAGAAGACTTCATCCCGATGATGGACTTCCGACTTCAGCCGATGATGGATTTCTTCAGCCGCCGCTTGGATCCAGACTTCAGCCCGAGGATGGACGTCACTCTTCAGCCCCCCGCTTGGGCTTGGATCAAGACATCGGAGGCTCTTCTGGACAGATCGGGACCCCTTGAGGTGAAAACAAGGTAGGGAGATCTTCAGGGGCTTAGTGTTAGGCATATTTAAGGGGGTTTGGGTTAGATTAGGGGTATGTGGTTGGTGGGTTGTAATGTTGGGAGGGGTTATTGTATGTGTTTTTTTAACAGGCAAAAGAGCTGAATTCTTTGGGGCATGCCCCGCAAAGGGCCCTGTTCAGGGCTGGTAAGGTAAAAGAGCTTTGAACTTTTTTAATTTAGAATAGGGTAGGGCATTTTTTTATTTTGGGGGGCTTTGTTATTTTATTAGGGGGCTTAGAGTAGGTGTAATTAGTTTAAAATTGTTGTAATATTTTTCTAATGTTTGTAAATATTTTTTTATTTTTTGTAACTTAGTTCTTTTTTATTTTTTGTACTCTAGTTAGTTTATTTCATTGCAGTTATTTGTAGATATTTTATTTAAATAATTTATTGATAGTGTAGTGTTAGGTTTAATTGTAGATAATTGTAGGTATTGTATTTAATTAATTTATTGATAGTGTAGTGTTAGGTTTAATTGTAGATAATTGTAGGTAGTTTATTTAATTTATTTATTGATAGTGTAGTGTTAGGTTTAATTGTAACTTAGGTTAGGATTTATTTTACAGGTAATTTTGTAATTATTTTAACTATTTTGGCTATTAAATAGTTCTTAACTATTTAATAGCTATTGTACCTGGTTAAAATAAATACAAAGTTGCCTGTCAAATAAATATTAATCCTAAAATTGCTATAATATAATTATAATTTATGTTGTAGCTATATTAGGGTTTATTTTACAGGTAAGTATTTAGCTTTAAATAGGAATAATTTATTTAATAAGAGTTAATTTATTTCGTTAGAATAAAATTATATTTAACTTAGGGGGGTGTTAGGGTTAAAATTAGCTTTAGGGGTTAAAAAAGTTATTAGAGTAGTAGTGAGCTCCGATCGGCAGATTAGGGGTTAATACTTGAAGTTAGGCGTCGGCGATGTTAGGGAGGGCAGATTAGGGGTTAATACTATTTATTATAGGGTTATTGAGGCGGGAGTGAGGATGGATTAGGGGTTAATAACTTTATTATAGTAGCGGTGCAGTCCGCTCAGCAGATTAGGGGTTAATAAGTGTAGGCAGGTGGAGGCGACGTTGAGGGGGGCAGATTAGGGATTAATAAATATAATATAGGGGTCGGCAGTGTTAGGGGCAGCAGATTAGGGGTACATAAGGATAACGTAGGTTGCGGTGCTTTGCGGTCGGCAGATTAGGGGTTAATTATTGTAGGTAGCTGGCGGCGATGTTGTGGGGGGCAGGTTAGGGGTTAATAAATATAATATAGGGGTCGGCGGTGTTAGGGGCAGCAGATTAGGGGTACATAAGTATAACGTAGGTGGCGGTCGGCAGAATAGGGGTTAAAAAAATTTAATAGAGTGGCGGTGATGTGGGGGGACCTCGGTTTAGGGGTACATAGGTAGTTTATGGGTGTTAGTGTACTTTACAGCACAGTAGTTAAGAGCTTTATAAACCAGCGTTAGCACAGAAAGCTCTTAACTACTGACTTTTTTCTGTGGCTGGAGTTTTGTCGTTAGATTTCTAACGCTCACTTCAGCCAAGACTCTAAATACCGGAGTTAGAAAGATCCCATTGAAAAGATAGGATACGCAATTGACGTAAGGGGATCTGCGGTATGGAAAAGTCGCGGCTGAAAAGTGTGCGTTAGACCCTTTCCTGACTGACTCCAAATACCAGAGGGCGGTAAAAACCAGAGTTAGGTCCCTCTAACGCTGGTTTTGACGGCTACCGCCCAACTCTAAATCTAGGCCTTAGAGTTGGGCGGTAGCCGTCAAAACCAGCGTTAGAGGCTCCTAACGCTGGTTTTTACCGCCCTCTGGTATTTGGAGTCAGTCAGGAAAGGGTCTAACGCTCACTTTTCAGCCGCGACTTTTCCATACCGCAGATCCCCTTACGTCAATTGCGTATCCTATCTTTTCAATGGGATCTTTCTAACGCCGGTATTTAGAGTCATGGCTGAAGTGAGCGTTAGAAATCTAACAACAAAACTCCAGCCGCAGAAAAAAGTCAGTAGTTAAGAGCTTTATGGGCTAACGCCGGTTTATAAAGCTCTTAACTACTGTGCTCTAAAGTATACTAACACCCATAAACTACCTATGTACCCCTAAACCGAGGTCCCCCCACATCGCTGCCACTCTATTACATTTTTTTAACCCCTAATCTGCCGACCGCCACCTACGTTATACTTATGTACCCCTAATCTGCTGCCCCTAACACTGCCGACCCCTATATTATATTTATTAACCCCTAATCTGCCCCCCTCAACGTCGCTTCCACCTGCCTACACTTATTAACCCCTAATCTGCCGAGCGGACCGCACCGCTACTATAATAAAGTTATTAACCCCTAATCCGCCTCACTCCCGCCTCAATAACCCTATAATAAATAGTATTAACCCCTAATCTTCCCTCCCTAACATCACCGACACCTAACTTCAATTATTAACCCCTAATCTGCCGACTGAATCTCGCCGCTACTGTAATAAATGGATTAACCCCTAAAGCTAAGTCTAACCCTAACACCCGCCTAAGTTAAATATAATTTAAATCTAACGAAATAAATTAACTCTTATTAAAAAAATTATTCCTATTTAAAGCTAAATACTTACCTGTAAAATAAACCCTAATATAGCTACAATATAAATTATAATTATATTATAGCTATTTTAGGATTTATTTTTATTTTACAGGCAACTTTGTATTTATTTTAACCAGGTACAATAGCTATTAAATAGTTAATAACTATTTAATAGCTAAAATAGTTAAAATAATTACAAAATTACCTGTAAAATAAATCCTAACCTAAGTTACAATTAAACCTAACACTACACTATCAATAAATTAATTAATTAAATACAATATCTACAATTATCTACAATTAAACCTAACACTAGACTATCAATAAATTAATTAAATACAATATCTATAATTATCTACAATTAAACCTAACACTACACTATCAATAAATTAATTAAATACAATACCTACAAATAACTACAATTAAATAAACTAACTAAAGTACAAAAAATAAAAAAGAACTAAGTTACAAAAAATAATAAAATATTTACAAACATTAGAAAAATATTACAACAATTTTAAACTAATTACACCTACTCTAAGCCCCCTAATAAAATTACAAAGCCCCCCAAAATAAAAAAATGCCCTACCCTATTCTAAATTAAAAAAGTTCAAAGCTCTTTTACCTTACCAGCCCTGAATAGGGCCCTTTGCGGGGCATCCCCCAAGAAATTCAGCTCTTTTGCCTGTACAAAAACACATACAATACCCCCCCCAACATTACAACCCACCACCCACATACCCCTAATCTAACCCAAACCCCCCTTAAATAAACCTAACGCTAAGCCCCTGAAGATCTCCCTACCTTGTCTTCACCACACCGGGTCCCGATCTGTCCAGAAGAGCCTCCGAAATATTCATCCAAGCCCAAGCAGGGGCTGAAGAGTGACGTCCATCCTCCGGCTGAAGTCTGGATCCAAGCGGCAAATGAAGAAGTCCATCTTCGGGAAGAAATCTTCATCCTATCCGGGCAGAAGAGGACATCCGGACCGGCAAACATCTTCATCCAAGCCGCATCTTCTATGTTGTTCCATCAGATGACGAGCGGCTGATCTTGAAGACCTCCGGCGCGGATCCATCCTCTTCGTTCGACGTCCAACTGAAGAATGAAGGTTCCTTTAAATGACGTCATCCAAGATGGCATCCCTCGAATTCCGATTGGCTGATAGGATTCTATCAGCCAATCGGAATTAAGGTAGGAATATTCTGATTGGCTGATTCCATCAGCCAATCAGAATCAAGTTCAATCCGATTGGCTGATCCGATCAGCCAATCAGATTGAGCTCGCATTCTATTGGCTGTTCCGATCAGCCAATAGAATGCGAGCTCAATCTGATTGGCTGATCCCTTAAAGGAACCGTCATTCTTCAGTTGGACGTCGTCGGAAGAAGATTGGTCCGCACTGGAGGTCTTCACGATGGAGCCGTTCATCATCGGATGAAGATAGAAGATGCCGCTTGGATCAAGATGGTTGCCGGTCTGGATCGCCTCTTCTTCCCGGATAGGATGAAGACTTTGGAGCCTCTTCTGGACCTCTTCAGCCACAGGATTATGGATCGCCAGCCCCCGCTTGGGTTGGATGAAGATTTTGGAGTCAGGACCGATCGGTGATTCCCGGTGAGGTGAAGATAAGGTAGGAAGATCTTCAGGGGCTTAGTGTTAGGTTTATTTAAGGGGGGTTTGGGTTAGATTAGGGGTATGTGGGTGGTGGGTTGTAATGTTGGGGGGGGTTATTGTATGTGTTTTTTTACAGGAAAAAGAGCTGAATTTCTTGGGGCATGCCCCGCAAAGGGCCCTTTTCAGGGCTGGTAAGGTAAAAGAGCTTTGAACTTTTTTAATTTAGAATAGGGTAGGGCATTTTTTTATTTTGGGGGTCTTTGTTATTTTATTAGGGGGCTTAGAGTTGGTGTAATTAGTTTAAAATTGTTGTAATATTTTTCCAATGTTTGTAAATATTTTCTTATTTTTTTGTAACTTAGTTCTTTTTTATTTTTTGTACTTTAGTTAGTTTATTTAATTGTAGTTATTTGTAGGTATTATATTTAATTCATTTATTGATAGTGTAGTGTTAGGTTTAATTGTAGGTAATTGTAGGTATTTTATTTAATTTATTTATTGATAGTGTAGTATTAGGTTTAATTGTAACTTAGGTTAGGATTTATTTTACAGGTAAATTTGTAATTATTTTAACTATTTTAGCTATTAAATAGTTCTTAACTATTTAATAGCTATTGTACCTGGTTAAAATAAATACAAAGTTACCTGTAAAATAAATATAAATCCTATAATAGCTATAATATAATTATAATTTATATTGTAGCTATATTAGGATTTATTTTACAGGTAAGTATTTAGCTTTAAATAGGAATAATTTATTTAATAAGAGTTAATTAATTTAGTTAGATTTAAATTATATTTAATTTAGGGGGGTGTTAGTGTTAGGGTTAGACTTAGCTTTAGGGGTTAATACATTAATTAGAATAGCGGTGAGCTCCAGTTGGCAGATTAGGGGTTAATGTTTGAAGTTAGGTGTCGGCGATGTTAGGGAGGGCAGATTAGGGGTTAATACTATTTATTATAGGGTTAGTGAGGCGGATTAGGGGTTAATAACTTTATTACAATAGCGGTGCGGTCCGCTCGGCAGATTAGGGGTTAATAAGTGTAGGCAGGTGTAGGCGACGTTGTGGGGGCAGATTAGGGGTTAATAAATATAATATAGGGGTCGGCGGTGTTAGGGGCAGCAGATTAGGGGTACATAGGGATAATGTAAGTAGCGGCGGTTTACGGAGCGGCAGATTAGGGGTTAATAATAATATGCAGGGGTCAGCGATAGCGGGGGCGGCAGAATAGGGGTTAATAAGTGTAAGGTTAGGGATGTTTAGACTCGGGGTACATGTTAGAGTGTTAGGTGCAGACGTAGGAAGTGTTTCCCCATAGCAAAAAATGGGGCTGCGTTAGGAGCTGAACGCGGCTTTTTTGCAGGTGTTAGGTTTTTTTTCAGCTCAAACAGCCTCATTGTTTTCTATGGGGGAATCATGCACGAGCACGTTTTTGAAGCTGGCCGCGTCCATAAGCCCCGCTGGTATCGAGAGTTGAAGTTGCGTTAAATATGCTCTACGCTCCTTTTTTGGAGCCTAACGCAGCCATTCTGTGAACTCTCAATACCAGCTGTATTTAAAAGGTGCGGCCAGAAAAAAGGACGCGTAGCTAACGCACCCCTTTGGCCGCAGAACTCTAAATCTAGGCGTATGAAAGGTATAACAATAAAACTAAAAGTAAGAATAAAAACAAATAATTAAGTACAATGTACAGTAAAATCAGCAGCATACAGAGATACATAAAAACGAGTGATTGTCTAAGGTGCACCTTGAGAGCAAATATACTTCAAAAAGTTCCAGTATAGCCGTTAAAGTCACAAATGAAAAGTCACAAATGTAAAGTCACAAATATAAAAATATATAAAAATGTCCCAGATGTTGACATATTCAAAATAGTGATGTATTCCAATAGGTAATGGTGAGAACAAGCGGTGGTAAATCCTCCAAAAATATTCAAATTGTGAAAAAGTGAGAAAAGGTGATAAAAAGGTGAATAATGTTTCCAAAAGACAATGAAAAAACGAAAAAATAATAAACAAAAAACAAAAAATTAAAAAAATTAAATTCAAATGTATCAAGTGAAAAAATGTGTGTGCTCCAAAAATAAAAAATAAAAAATTAAAATATAAAATAAATCCCTCTGTGAAGAAGTAAATCTTTTTAAGTGATGACTCGTGTTATCCTACTTTAAACCTGTAAAACAAATAACACAATGGTGCAATATAGCTAAAAACAATGTGGAGCAAATAGAATAAGGCTTACTAAACTGTCAACGCATTTCGGCTCTTGGTATTGGGCCTTTATCAATCGTTAACCAGGAAAATCCTGTTTCCCAACTGATGTCCTCAAGCAAAACCAACAGGTGCTTGGTATCTTGCAAGAAGGAAGGCAAAATTCTTACTAGTGGCTGGAGGATACTTTCCATCCATCTCCCCAAGGGTTCCAACAATGATCCAATGCCTGAGATAATTGGATGACCCTGAACATTGTCAAGACTTTTGTGTGTCTTGGGGAGATGGTTGAAAATAGGGATCCTAGTGTATTACCCAGCTGTCTCTCATCTTCTTGTATGTAATCTTGTTTATTACTTTTACGTATGAGTATGTCTTGTTTAGACTTAAGTCTCTGAGGCTTAAGTCTAAACAAGACATAGTCATACGTAAAAGTGACAAAGGAGGTAATATCGTCATCCTTAATAAACAGGATTACATACAAGAAGCTGAGAGACAGCTGGGTAATACCGAGGTATACCAGAAGTTGAGCTTTGATCCAGCTACCTCCTTTAAACTAAGTCTGGAACAAATTCTGGACGATGGCAGAGAACTTGGTGTAATCGATGATGATACTAGAGCTTATCTATGGGTTAAATACCCTAGGATCCCTATTTTCCACCATCTCCCCAAGACACACAAAAGTCTTGACATCCAATTGTCTCAGGCATTGGATTATTGTTGAAACCCTTGGGGAGATGGATGGAAAGTATCCTCCAGCGACTAGTAAGAATTCTGCCTTCCTTCTTGCAAGATACCAAGCACCTGTTGGTTTTGCTTGAGGACATCAGTTGGGAACCAGGATTTTCCTGGTTAATGATTGATGTTGTTAGCCTGTATTCGAGCATACCTTTAGACAAGGGTATGATAGCTATTGCGTTCTTCCTCGATAACTATACAGGATATGTTAGCACACACAAAAGTTTCTACTAAGAGTTCTTTACTTCCTGTTAATACACAACTACTTCTCCTTTGGTGGCAAGTTTTATCTCCAAAAAAGAGGAACAGCCATGGGGACAACATTTGCCCCATCTTTCACAAATTTATACATGGGATGGTGGGAGCTATCCCATGTGTATGGAGAGAATTGCCGCCAGAGGGGAAGAGTTGTGATGTACAGGAGGTACATAGATGATCTCCTTTTCATCTGGCAGGGGACATCTCAGGAGAGCTTAGAATTTGTGAATGACATAAATATTAATGATGTGGGTTTAAGTTTCACAAGCACCACAAATGAACAGAGCATTGAATACTTGGATTTAATTCTTTATAATGAAGGTAACCAGGTTGTTACTAAACTACATCGTAAACCCATATCAGGCAATAGCATCTTGCATGCAAAGAGCATGCATCCTAAACATACCAGATTTGGTATATTGAAAGGCGAATTCATTCGCCTTAGACAAAATTGCTCTTCACTGGCAGAATACCATAGTTCTGCTAAAGAATTTAGAGACAGATTCTTAATGGTTTTTCACATAAGCTGATTACAAGGGCATATCATATGGTATCTGGAATGGATAGGAGTGTTATGTTGCATACTAGCAGAAATTATGGAAAAACAGTCATGAGAAACAGTCCCATTTTTGTTACTAATTATAATAAACAATTTGAACAAATTTTGAGCATTATCAAAGAATGTTTGCCAATCCTAAAAGGAGATGAAGATCTCTATGATACAGTGTAGAAAGGATACAAATGTGTTTCTAGATAGAATAGAACTTTAGGTAATATTCTAGCCCCTAGTAAGGTAAGAGTAACTCCTAATAAGCCTAACAGTTGGTTATAGTGTAAAGGACATTACAGGTGTGGTGCGACAAGATGCAAAGCTTGTTTATATACTCTGACGGGTAAAACATTTCAATCTGCAAATACCCAAAGGGTTTTTATGATTGATGCTTACACTAACTGTCGCAGCACACATGTAGTGTACCTGGTGAGGGTGACATGTTTAGAATGTCAGAAACAGTACGTAGGTCTCACCACAAGGGAGGCTAGAGACAGAATCAAAGAACATATCAATGATGTCAAATCTGAGGATCCTGACTCACAAGTAGCACGTCATTATAAGTTCTTTCATGATGGTAAAATTGACAATCTTACGTGACAGGTCATTGAATGGGTTAAAATCCCAAAAAGAGGAGGTGATAGAGACAGGATGCATCGCACGCGCAAGGCATTTTGGATCTTTAAACTCAAAACAAGGATACCTGATGGTCTGAATATACAGACGGATCTGATTAATTGTTGGCGATAAATGTATCAATTATTTAGTGATCCAGTTGGTACCATTTATGTTCCTAGAATGTGAAATTCCGGAATAGTGACTAATGTTTTTCTCAATATTTTTTGAGAAAGTATATGTATCCCTTGAAATAATTTGCTTATCTTAACATAACACACAGGTAGCGATAGTATTCAAGGTTTATGATCAAGTTGGTTTCCCCCTTTTGCTGTGTTCTTGAGATTAATATAAAAGTGATCTTAATAATAGCCTGAATAGAGTTTAATTATTCTCTGTTAACATATGAATTGTGTATGTGTATGTTTTGTGACATTTTGTCCATTAGCAATAAGAACATGTCAAGCCTATAATTGTGTATCACATACAACAGCACTTAGCATACATTATTTTGCCCTATTGATCAGATTTTATGTGTGTCATTTACTTAATGAGTACACTTAGAGGTTAATATTCCTTTAAGTTTTAATTTATGACACTGTAAAGGCACAATAATATCAAGGCAATTTGAGTGCTTTTTTATATGTTAATAATAGCAACAGACAGTTAGTTATGTTTTGTGTACACCTTACTCAGCATTGTATTTACTTGTACTTGCTATTGGTATGACAATGTATAATTGCATTTAAATCACAATTGCATTCTTTCATATGATTATTGAAGGCTTACAGATCTTACTTTAGTTCCAGAATAGAAAAGGTTAACCTTACTGAGGCTGCTTATTACGCCAATTTACTTTTATCACCAATTTTGCTTTGTTCTCTTGGTATTCTTAGTTGAAAGCTAAACCTAGGAGGTTCATATGCTAATTTCTTAGACCTTGAAGGCCGCCTCTAAACTAAATGCATTTGGATAGTTTTTCACCACTAGAGGGCATTAGTTCCTGTGTTTCATATAGATAACATTGAGCTTATGCACGTGAATTTACCATGGAGACAGCTCTGATTGGCTAAACTACAAGTCTGTCAAAAGAACTGAAATAAGGGGGCAGTCTGCTGAGGCTTAGATACAAGGTAATTACAGAGGTAAAATGTGTATAATTATAACTGTGTTGGTTATGCAAAACTGGGGAATTGGTAATTAAGGGGAGTGTCAATCAGCCAGATTGTACAGGACACAAAGTAGAACGTCGCTAGAGATTGGCGAATATCTACTGAAAAGTATGCACATAAAGTACTCTAGGCCCTGACTATTGGGCAGTTGTGGTAGTACAGGATTTGTTTAAAATATAACTTGAATTCACTTATAAACTTAAAATAAGGGTAATAACGCACTATTAAAATCAACACAGACACTCACTGGTGTGATATTATGATATATGTCAATGTGGAATTGATTTTGATTTTATATCAGCGCCTCTCAGTAACTTTGTGTATAATTACCCTAATTTACTTAAACTGACTTGGTATATTATAAATTATTGTTTGTTCTCTGTGTGAACAAATTAATATCACAGTAATATATAATTGTCTTCTGAGTTCAAATATACAATTTAATTCGCTCTGATCAAAGTTTGTATACAATTTGATGTGCACTGAGTCCAAGTAAAGACTGTCACTTGTATTGCTCACACTAGTCTTGTGTGGTTGCGTATTCTAATTAAGTAATTTAGTCTCCTGTTTGTCTTATATAGCAGTGTAGGCGTGTACTAAGTAACAATAAGTAACCAAAATTGCATTTGTTATTTCAAACTACACATGTATTTGATCAGCACACTGTCCTCTGTAATGAAATTGCTGGTGTTGAATGATACTCAAACATATGTAACGTTTTCCGGTATATTTCTATCCTATAACATTCGTAATCTTTAGTTCACTTGATTGAAAAAGTACTAAACTTTATTATACCCAAAGTAAAGGCTACTAGTTTGCCTGTATAATCAGCAATGTATACCAGCTGTTGGCTAATTCTGTAGGTGCAGAATCTATAAAACTTGTGTTAAATTTTTTTACTTTTGTAATAAAAAAGTGATGACATCGGTAGTTGTAAATAACATTCTCTATATAATAAATGCACTGTTCCTTTAAATAGGGTTGTATCAAATTTCTATTACATTACCCTACTTTTTATAATGTTATATTATTATTGTATTGACTCAATTTTAAGTCTATTTGATCTTTTAAATACAATTGGATACTTTGTGTCATATGAAAATTGGTCTAGCGATATATTTTGGAGATGTCTATTATTACTCCATTACTTAGGCTACGGCTAAGTCAGGCAGAACCCCAAACTGTACAACTTATTAGCTGTTTGGTTACTCAGTAGCATCTTATACAGCGTCAAGCAGTGTGTTCTGGAGATATCTAAATTGCTCAGAGACTCAGGCTAAGTCTGGCATAACCCAGACTTTACAACATGTTAACAGTATAAAGCGAAAAAAACCTTTGTAAAAAGGTTGCGTTATTGCATTGTATAATGATAATATTCACTTATATCGTACGGATTAGGTAGAGTTATTGCATTGTATAATGATAATATTCACTTATATCGTATGGATTAGGTTGAGTTATTGCATTGTTTAATGATATTATTCACTTATGTCGTACGGATTAGGTTGAGTTATTGCATTGTATAATGATAATATTCACTTAAATCGTACGGATTAGGTTGAGTTATTGCATTGTATAATGATAATATTCACTTATATCGTACAGATTAGGTTGAGTTATTGCATTGTATAATGATAATATTCACTTATGTCGTACGGATTAGGTTGAGTTATTGCATTGTATAATGATATTGTTCACTTATGTCGTACGGATTAGGTTGAGTTATTGCATTGTATAATGATATTATTCACTTATGTTGTACAGATTAGGTTGAGTTATTGCATTGTATAATGATAATATTCACTTATGTCGTACGGATTAGGTTGAGTTATTGCATTGTATAATGATATTATTCACTTATGTTGTACAGATTAGGTTGAGTTATTGCATTGTATAATGATAATATTCACTTATATCGTACGGATTAGGTTGAGTTATTGCATTGTATAATGATAATATTCACTTATATCGTACGGATTAGGTTGAGTTATTGCATTGTATAATGATAATATTCACTTATATCGTACGGATTAGGTTGAGTTATTGCATTGTATAATGATAATATTCACTTATGTCGTACGGATTAGGTTGAGTTATTGCATTGTATAATGATAATATTCACTTATGTTGTACAGATTAGGTTGAGTTATTGCATTGTATAATGATATTATTCACTTATGTCGTACGGATTAGGTTGAGTTATTGCATTGTATAATGATATTATTCACTTATGTTGTACAGATTAGGTTGAGTTATTGCATTGTATAATGATAATATTCACTTAAATCGTACGGATTAGGTTGAGTTATTGCATTGTATAATGATAATATTCACTTATATCGTACGGATTAGGTTGAGTTATTGCATTGTATAATGATAATATTCACTTATGTCGTACGGATTAGGTTGAGTTATTGCATTGTATAATGATATTGTTCACTTATGTCGTACGGATTAGGTTGAGTTATTGCATTGTATAATGATATTATTCACTTATGTTGTACAGATTAGGTTGAGTTATTGCATTGTATAATGATAATATTCACTTATGTCGTACGGATTAGGTTGAGTTATTGCATTGTATAATGATATTATTCACTTATGTTGTACAGATTAGGTTGAGTTATTGCATTGTATAATGATAATATTCACTTATATCGTACGGATTAGGTTGAGTTATTGCATTGTATAATGATAATATTCACTTATGTCGTACGGATTAGGTTGAGTTATTGCATTGTATAATGATAATATTCACTTATGTCATACGGATTAGGTTGAGTTATTGCATTGTATAATGATAATTTTCACTTATGTTGTACAGATTAGGTTGAGTTATTGCATTGTATAATGATATTATTCACTTATGTTGTACAGATTAGGTTGAGTTATTGCATTGTATAATGATAATATTCACTTATGTCGTACGGATTAGGTTGAGTTATTGCATTGTATAATGATAATATTCACTTATGTTGTACAGATTAGGTTGAGTTATTGCATTGTATAATGATAATATTCACTTAAATCGTACGGATTAGGTTGAGTTATTGCATTGTATAATGATAATATTCACTTATATCGTACGGATTAGGTTGAGTTATTGCATTGTATAATGATAATATTCACTTATGTCGTACGGATTAGGTTGAGTTATTGCATTGTACAGGGAGTGCAGAATTATTAGGCAAATGAGTATTTTGACCACATCATCCTCTTTATGCATGTTGTCTTACTCCAAGCTGTATAGGCTTGAAAGCCTACTACCAATTAAGCATATTAGGTGATGTGCATCTCTGTAATGAGAAGGGGTGTGGTCTAATGACATCAACACCCTATATCAGGTGTGCATAATTATTAGGCAACTTCCTTTCCTTTGGCAAAATGGGTCAAAAGAAGGACTTGACAGGCTCAGAAAAGTCAAAAATAGTGAGATATCTTGCAGAGGGATGCAGCACTCTTAAAATTGCAAAGCTTCTGAAGCGTGATCATCGAACAATCAAGCGTTTCATTCAAAATAGTCAACAGGGTCGCAAGAAGCGTGTGGAAAAACCAAGGCGCAAAATAACTGCCCATGAACTGAGAAAAGTCAAGCGTGCAGCTGCCAAGATGCCACTTGCCACCAGTTTGGCCATATTTCAGAGCTGCAACATCACTGGAGTGCCCAAAAGCACAAGGTGTGCAATACTCAGAGACATGGCCAAGGTAAGAAAGGCTGAAAGACGACCACCACTGAACAAGACACACAAGCTGAAACGTCAAGACTGGGCCAAGAAATATCTCAAGACTGATTTTTCTAAGGTTTTATGGACTGATGAAATGAGAGTGAGTCTTGATGGGCCAGATGGATGGGCCCGTGGCTGGATTGGTAAAGGGCAGAGAGCTCCAGTCCGATTCAGACGCCAGCAAGGTGGAGGTGGAGTACTGGTTTGGGCTGGTATCATCAAAGATGAGCTTGTGGGGCCTTTTCGGGTTGAGGATGGAGTCAAGCTCAACTCCCAGTCTTACTGCCAGTTTCTGGAAGACACCTTCTTCAAGCAGTGGTACAGGAAGAAGTCTGCATCCTTCAAGAAAAACATGATTTTCATGCAGGACAATGCTCCATCACACGCTTCCAAGTACTCCACAGCGTGGCTGGCAAGAAAGGGTATAAAAGAAGAAAATCTAATGACATGGCCTCCTTGTTCACCTGATCTGAACCCCATTGAGAACCTGTGGTCCATCATCAAATGTGAGATTTACAAGGAGGGAAAACAGTACACCTCTCTGAACAGTGTCTGTTCAGAGAGGTGTCTGAACAGTGAGAGGCTGTGGTTGCTGCTGCACGCAATGTTGATGGTGAACAGATCAAAACACTGACAGAATCCATGGATGGCAGGCTTTTGAGTGTCCTTGCAAAGAAAGGTGGCTATATTGGTCACTGATTTGTTTTTGTTTTGTTTTTGAATGTCAGAAATGTATATTTGTGAATGTTGAGATGTTATATTGGTTTCACTCGTAAAAATAAATAATTGAAATGGGTATATATTTGTTTTTTGTTAAGTTGCCTAATAATTATGCACAGTAATAGTCACCCACACACACAGATATCCCCCTAAAATAGCTATAACTAAAAACAAACTAAAAACTACTTCCAAAACTATTCAGCTTTGATATTAATGAGTTTTTTGGGTTCATTGAGAACATGGTTGTTGTTCAATAATAAAATTAATACTCAAAAATACAACTTGCCTAATAATTCTGCACTCCCTGTATAATGATATTGTTCACTTATGTCGTACGGATTAGGTTGAGTTATTGCATTGTATAATGATAATATTCACTTATGTCGTACGGATTAGGTTGAGTTATTGCATTGTATAATGATAATATTCACTTATATCGTACGGATTAGGTTGAGTTATTGCATTGTATAATGATAATATTCACTTATGTCGTACGGATTCGGTTGAGTTATTGCATTGTATAATGATATTATTCACTTATATCGTACGGATTAGGTTGAGTTATTGCATTGTATAATGATATTATTCACTTATATTGTACGGATTAGGTTGAGTTATTGCATTGTTTAATGATATTATTCACTTATATCGTATGGATTATGTTAAGTTATTGCATTGTATAATGATATTATTCACTTATATCGTACGGATTAGGTTGAGTTATTGCATTGTATAATGATTATATTAACTTATATCAGATGGATCTAAATTGAGTTCTTTTCCCTGAGTTGGCCTTTTTTCTTTCAGCAGTAATAATTAAATTAATGAATTAAAAATACAAATATAAACATCAAGTATCTTTAAGTGGATGAACAAATGTGACATGAAATAATGTTATGCATGAATCCTATAATATACCACATATTTAAAGGCACATGAAACCCAATTTTTTTCTTTCATGATTCAGACCATTTTAACCAACTTTCCAACTGACTTCTATTATCTACTTTGCTTCCTTCTCTTGGTATTCTTTGTTGAAAGGCATAGATTAAGAGCAGCAATGCATTACTGGGAGCTAACTAGCTGCTGACTGGTGGCTGCACACACATATATATATATAAATATAAATATATATATATATATATATATATATATATATATATATATATATATATAGATATATACTTTTTGTCATTGGCTAACACAATGTGCTCAGCTGGGTCCCAGTAGTGAATTGCAGCTCATTCAACAAAGCACAAACACCAATTAAAGTAAGCAAATTTAATAATAGAAGTTAATTAGAAAGTTATTAAAAATGAAATGCTGTATCAGAATCATAAAAGAAAAAAAAATGTGGCTTTTAAAGGGCCATGATACCCAAATGTTGAAACACTTGAAAGGGATGCAGCATAGCTGTAGAAAGCTCACTAGAAAATACCACCTGAACATCTCTATGTAAAAAAGAAAGATATTTTACCTCAAAATGTCCTAAGTATTCACACCCCATTGTAAAGGACTTTAAGCAGTAAATCAGTATGCCTGTCCCAGCACCTGCAAGGGAACATGCCTCATGCACACTCATGTTATTTCCCTATTCATTTTAAGGAAGTTTACTATGAAATGTCACAAGAGTTAAGTGAAATCTCATGAGATCACAGTAAAATAGTTCATGACCTCAGCACTGCTGATGCTGATTGACTACTGCTCATTTCTTCCTTTTCTTTTTTTTTACCTGCAGTTGAACAGTAACTGAAAGATAACGTTTTACAGAGCACTTACTCTGATGAGCTGAGGAAATTGGTAAATTGAGGTAAAATATCTTCCTTTTTTACATAGAGATTCTCAGGTGTTATTTCAAGTGATTTAACATGAGTATTATAGCCCTTTAACAAATATTAATATAAAAATAATATAAAACCTTCTGCCTTTCCAAGTTTATTGGCTTCATCAGCTTTTCCATCTTCACCAGTTTCCTTGTTATTCTATTCAGTAGGTTAACTAAACAAAAAAGAGGTGAATGTTAGTGAATCAGCTGTATAGCATAACATAGGGAATGATGAATTAACAAATACTATTCAGAAGTTCAATAGTTCATGTGGTAGGGAATGAGGTACCAAACTAAGCAGGGACACACCTGAGATTCTTTACAAAGTAAACCCAAAACAGAATGGTTAAAGGGACAGTCAAGTCCAAAATAAATGTTCATGATTCAGATAGGGCATGTAATTTTAAACAACTTTCCAATTTACTTTTATCACCAATTTTGATTTGTTCTCTTGGTATTCTTAGTTGAAAGCTAAACCTAGGAGGTTGATATGCTAATTTCTTAGACCTTAAAGGCTGCCTCTTATATTAATACACGTTGACAGTTTTTTCACTACTAGAGGGTGTTAGTTCATGTGTGTCATATAGATAACTTGGTGTTCACGCACGTGAAGTTTCCTAGAAGAAAATGCAAGTCTAGATACAAATTAGATACAAGGTAATTACAGAGGTAAAAGTGTATTAATATAACTGTGTTGGCTATGCTAAACTAGGGAATGGGTAATAAAGGGATTATCTATCTTTTAAAACAATAAAAATTCTGGTGTGGACTGTCCCTTTAACGTAATAGAGAATCTAACTTTTAGAAGATCAGCTGATGGGTCAGAAGCCTGAACTTCACCAGGTTTCTCCAAAGTCCAGTAAGGAAATAGCTTAAGTATCATTAATCATTAATGTTTAATTTTAATTTTGACTTTCATACTCAACATACTTTAACTAGCTGATATATAGAGGCTATGTTAAAGGTATATGAAACATAATTTTTTCTTTCATTTTACAATTTTAAGCAACATATGCAATTTACTTCTATTATCAAATGTATTGTGTTTTGCTGTTATCCTTTGTTGAAGGAGCAGCAATGCACTGCTGGGAGCTAACTGAACACTTCAGATGAGCCAATGACAAAAGCCGTCTGTGAGCACCAATCACCAGCTAGTTACAAGTAGTACTTGGTTGTTCTTGACTGAGCCTAAGTAGGTATGCTTTTCAACAAAACAGTACACTACGAGAACAAATCAAAGTAGATAATTAGATTAGATCTATGAGCAAGTGTGCCCGGTGGCACAGGAAATGGTTTAGATCATCTGTTAGTATGACATGGATTTGAAAATGATGTGTATACTTAGATTGCAATAAATAATGGACTTTTTAACTGCACCTAGGTGAAGTCTGCACTTTTTTCCTTATCGATATTTATAGATATTTAGATTTCCTTATTGATATTTACAGATATTTAGATTGCTCTAGTATCTATACAGTATCTTTGGGCATGAGTTTCCACCATCTGATTTGGGAAATAATCACCATGGATGCCAGTTTGTATAGTTTGGGGACAGTGTAGGGTCTGCTGAGAGCTCAGGGAGTTGGTTTCCTCAGGAGAAGTCTTTGCCCATCAATATCCTAGAACTCAGGTAAATTTTCCACCCCTTACAAGTGTGGTCTTGTCTATACTCTATACCCTATGTTCCTTTTCTTTGCTTCCAAACGGACAATGTTACAACAGTGGCATACATAAATCATCAGGGAGGAACAAGGAGTTCCCTAGCCAAGAAGGAGGTTTCTTGCATTATGTCATGGGCGGAAATGCATCAATGCACTATTTCAGCCATTCACATCCAGGAGTGGAGAATTAGGAAGTTGATTATCTAAGTCATCAAGCTCTCCATTCAAGGGAATGGTCTCTGAATCAGGAGGTTTTCTATCTCCTACTGTTCATGTTGGGCATTCCAGAGAAAGATCTCATGGCATCCCATCTAAATCACAAGATTCAAAGATACAGTTCGAGATCAAGGGATCCTTTGAGTGCTCCTTCCTGGCATCTTCCTCAGAGACCAGATCTTCTAAGTCAGTGTCCATTCTTTTATTAAAATCGTCAGTCTCTCAGTTTAACTGCTTGGAGATGGAATGTTTAATCCTATCACATAGAGGTTTCTCTGACTCAGTTATTGACACTTTGATCCAGGCACATAAACCAATCACTAGAAAAATTTACCATAAGGTTTGGAAGGTTTGTTTTTTTATAAGTTCTGTGCTGACCTCTTATATTCTGGACCTGTTGAGTCTTCATTATGCAATGACAAACAAATTGTAGTTATGTATTTGATAAACATTCTAATAAAAACCTTTTTGATGTATATTTAGAGCAATATATACTTTTCCACTGATACAGAGCAATAACAACTTGCTTGGGAAGTAACATATGTTATTGTATGTATTTTCTTGCAATTATATATGCGATATAGTAATCTTTTCTGGACTGTTTACTCTGCAATTGAAAAGCAAATACAATGAAGTAAGTAAGTGCCTGAAGTAAGGTTGCTTTTCACACAGAAATAAATATAGTGATAGTCTATCATTTTTGCTCTGATCTTGTTAGAGGAAAGCTTCAATTAAAGTATTATACAAATTATATACAAGCAATACACCTCTAGACAGCTGCTTTATTTGCTTATTGACAAAAAGCACTTTCCAAGATTGCTCCTAAAAGAAAACTTAACACATTGTAATTACAAGACATTTATGTTGTCTTTTATAAA
Source organism: Bombina bombina (assembly GCF_027579735.1). NCBI lineage: Eukaryota > Metazoa > Chordata > Amphibia > Anura > Bombinatoridae > Bombina > Bombina bombina. Next base: position 1,518,798,162 of record NC_069499.1, on the reverse strand, counting down.
ATATATCTGCAAATTCTAAACATTTTTAAACTGAATGAACAGATTCTGTATCCAAACCATTGCTTTATTTGAAGATATCCAAACCATTGCCTTGTTTTTGGTTTAGAAACAAGATTACAATCTTGCATGAAAAAAATGGCCTCTGCTTTTACCGGTCATGATAGTGCAATTCGAAACCTACATCACACTGTAAAACATGTTTGTAAAAAGGCGCCAATTTTACCTTTTAAACTAATGAGACGCTTCTTCACTGTACTGACCGCATTTATACAATCTCATTGTACTGACCGCGTTAATGCAATCTCGTACTGACCGCATTTATGCAATCTCATTGTACTGACGGCATTTATACAATCTCATTGTACTGACCGCTTTATGCAATCTCATTGTACTGACCACATTTATACAATCTCATTGTACTGACCGTGTTTATGCAATCTCATTGTACTGACCGCGTTTATGCAATCTCATTGTACTGACCGCGTTTATGCAATCTCATTGTACTGACCGCGTTTATGCAATCTCAATATACTGACCCGCGTTTATACAATCTCATTGTACTGACTGCGTTTATGCAATCTCATTGTACTGACCGAGTTTATACAATCTCATTGTACTGACCGCGTTTATACAATCTCATTGTACTGACCGCGTTTATACAATCTCATTGTACGGACTGCGTTTATACAATCTCATTGTACTGACCGCGTTTATGCAATCTCATTGTACTGACCGCGTTTATTCAATATCATTGTACTGACCACGTTTATGCAATCTCATTGTACTGACCGCATTTATACAATCTCATTGTACTGACCGCGTTTATGCAATCTCATTGTACTGACCGTGTTTATGTAATCTCATTTACTGACCGCATTTATACAATCTCATTGTCCTGACCGCGTTTATGCAATCTCATTGTACTGACCGTGTTTATACAATCTCATTGTACTGACTGCGTTTATACAATCTCACTGTACTGACTGCGTTTATACAATCTCATTGTACTGACCGCATTTATAAAATCTCATTGTACTGACCGCGTTTATGCAATCTCATTGTACTGACCGCATTTATACAATCTCATTGTACTGACTGCGTTTATAGAATCTCACTGTACTGACCGCGTTTATGCAATCTCATTGTACTGACCGCGTTTATGCAATCTCATTGTACTGACCGCGTTTATGCAATCTCATTGTACTGACGGCGTTTATGCAATCTCATTGTACTGACTGCGTTTATACAATCTCACTGTACTGACTGCGTTTATACAATCTCATTGTACTGACCGCGTTTATACAATCTCATTGTACTGACCGCGTTTATACAATCTCACTGTACTGACTGCGTTTATACAATCTCATTGTACTGACCGCGTTTATACATATACAATCTCACTGTACTGACCGCGTTTATGCAATCTCATTGTACTGACCGCGTTTATACAATCTCACTGTACTGACCGCGTTTATGCAATCTCATTGTACTGACCGCGTTTATACAATCTCACTGTACTGACTGCATTTATACAATCTCACTGTACTGACCGCATTTATACAATCTCATTGTACTGACTGCGTTTATACAATCTCACTGTACTGACCGCGTTTATACAATCTCATTGTACTGACCGCGTTTATACAATCTCACTGTACTGACTGCATTTATACAATCTCACTGTACTGACTGCATTTATACAACCTCACTGGACTGACCGCATTTATACAATCTCACTGTACTGACCGCATTTATACAATCTCATTGTACTGACCGCATTTATACAATCTCATTGTACTGACCGCGTTTATACAATCTCACTGTACTGACCGCGTTTATACAATCTCACTGTACTGACCTCGTTTATGCAATCTCATTGTACTGACCGCGTTTATACAATCTCACTGTACTGACCGCATTTATATAATCTCACTGTACTGACCGCGTTTATACAATCTCACTGTACTGACCGCATTTATACAATCTCACTGTACTGACTGCGTTTATACAATCTCATTGTACTCACCGCGTTTATACAATCTCACTGTACTGACCGCGTTTATACAATCTCACTGTGCTGACTGCGTTTATACAATCTCATTGTACTGACCGCGTTTATACAATCTCATTGTACTGACTGCGTTTATACAATCTCACTGTGCTGACCGCATTTATACAATCTCATTGTACTGACCGCGTTTATACAATCTCATTGTACTGACTGCGTTTATGCAATCTCATTGTACTGACCGCTTTTATGCAATCTCATTGTACTGATCGCGTTTATGCAATCTCATTGTACTGACCGCGTTTATGCAATCTTACTGTACTGACCGCGTTTATACAATCTTACTGTACTGACCGCGTTTATACAATCTCACTGTACTGACTGCGTTTATGCAATCTTACTCTACCAGCCGTGTTTATGCAATTCTGGCTGGTAAAACACGTTTTACAAAGACAAATGTTTCAATGTTTTCAAAACGTACTGCTGTTACCAGGACAAAAACCTGGTCAATTTGTATGTAAGATAGTCATATACAGTACTGTTAAACTTGTTTGTAAACCAAAAACTCTTGTCTCACAATAGTAAGTGCTCTGTTGACAATTATCCTTCACCTACTGACAGCCAATCAGCTTTATCAGTGCTGATGTCAAACTTTGCTGTAATGTGATCTCATGATTTCACTGAAATCTCGTGAGAATTCACAGTAAACTTCCTTAAACTGAGGAGGGAAAGAAAATAACTGTGCCTGCACATACCAGATGCATGCTCCCTTGCAAATGCTGGTGCTTGTATCCTCATTGGCTGCTTATAGTTCCTTTACAATGGGATGTGGTTACTGAAGAAATGTTGAGGTAAAATTGCTTCCTTTTTTACGTAGAGATGTTCAGGCGATATTTTCTTACAGATATAATAGCAAAGGGCAACACCACTAGCGCTAAAGTTTACTAGAACAGCTCCACAAACAGTAAAGTCCCTACAATCCTACAACAAACTAAGCACAACCTTTCTCCCGTGTATATATCGCTAGGATTCCCAGAGCTGAATACACGTTTCTATCACCTCCATGAATACAAATAACTCAGAGCTCCAGAGTTGATTTAAGGTACTATTTGTGCCTATTCTGTGCATACTGTGGTACCGACGCTGGATTGGAAAACAGCCTCTCCACTTAACTCATTTTGCTTGTGAACTTCAACACTGATCTCTGTCTGCAGCAGAGATTTTTTTATGCAATATCCATTCTTTGATTTTATCTCTCTTAAGTGCTTATTTATTATTTATAATTGCGTAACCGTTTGGGATTGTTTGTGCGTAATACACATATACAGAGACAGCTTTTTAAGTGTGTTCTATTAAAATATTTATTTTTATACTGATCTGATTTTACTATATTGCATTGATTTTTACAAACATAACTTAGATCTCAGAATCTTCTCTAGACCTGCCCTTTTTGGGTGTCGACTTGAGCTGTTTACAGATATGCTGCATCACTTTCAAATGCTTCAACATTTGGGTTGCATGTCCTTTTAAGGCCAGATGTAAACCATTTAACATGGAAATGTAGGGAAAAAAAAAACATTTTATGCTTGCCTGATAATTTCCTTAAAGGGACAGTCTACACCAGAATTTGTATTGTTTTAAAAGATAGATAATCCCTTTATTACCCATTTCTCAGTTTTGCATAACCAACACAGTTATAATAATATACTTTTAAGCTCTGTGATTATCTTGTATATAAGCCTCTGCAAACTGCCCCTTTTTTCAGTTCTTTTGACAGACTTGCAGTCTAGCCAATCAGTGCCTGCTCCCAGATTACTTCACGTGCACGAGCACAGTGTTATCTATATGAAATATGTGAACTAACACCCTCTAGTGGTTAAAAACTGTTAAAATGCAAGGTCTAAGAAATTAGCATATTAACCTCCTAGGTTAAGCTTTCAACTAAGAATACCAAGAGAACAAAGCAAAATTGGTGATAAAAGTAAATTGGAAAATTGTTTAAAATTACATGCTCTATCTGAATCATGAAAGTTTGTTTTGGCCTAGACTGTCCCTTTAATGTGCCTTAATGTGTGGGATTGAATTCCTGCCAATAGGAGGAGGCAAAGATACATAAAGCAGCAATAGCTTTTCAACCCTCCCACCTCCCTGTGTATCTCAGTTTATCATATAGCAGAGCAGAGAAAAGGTAACAGAAAGCTAGGAAATGCAAACAGGGTATAACAAGGTGAAAAGAAAAAAATGCCGCCAAAATTACAAGAGAAAAATGAACTCTGCAGGTCTTGTGAACTCTCACCACCATGAAAGAAAGGAATTTATCAGGTAAGCATAAATTGTTTTCTTTCATAAGGTGGTGAGAGTCCACAAGCTTTAATGTGTGAGATCTGATACCCAAGCTGTGGAGTGCACAAGAAAAAGGGTGAGACAAAAGAATAGAAAGGCAGTTGCTATTTGCAAGACACAGCACCCTGAAGGACTTTCCTGTACAGGGGCGGAACTACAGGGGGTGCAGAGGTCTCTGTCTACAGGGGTTAGTCATCTGTTTTACGCATTGGTGTTTATGTGTGTGTGTGTGTGCGTGTATGTATGTATGTATGTGACTGTGTGTGTATATATGCATGTATGTGTGTGTGTATTTATGCATGTATGTGTGTGTGTGTGTGTGTGTATTTATGCATGTATGTGTGTGTGTGTGTGTATTTATGCATGTATGTGCGTGTGTGTGTATGTTTGTGGAACCAGCAAATTACAGACCTTGTTACTACAGCATGGGGGGGGGTAAACAGTGTCACTATAGAGTACAACTATATACAGTACGGGGGGCTGGACCATGTCACTGATTACTGTGGTCACTTTATAAAGTACTGGGGCGGGTAGGGTCAGGCCAGCCATATCACCGGCAGATTACAGCCTGTGTCACTGACTCACTATATACAGTACTGGTGGGTTAAACAGTGTCACTATATACAGTAATAGGGGGTCAGACCATCTCACAGACTGTGGGCACAGGGTACCTCCTGGGCCCAGGTGCAAGAATCTAAGAAGGGCCCCCCACAAAAAAAAGGTTAATCTGATTCACATTTTTTTTTTCAGTGTTAAATTTAAAAAAAAAAAAATAAATGTATCAAATTATCCTTTTTTTGTGGGGGTGGGGGGCCCTTCTTAGATTCTTGCGCCTGGGCCCTGTGGTTTCTAGTTACGCCTCTGTTCTTGTATACAATAACCTCTAAAATGGCAAAGACATCAAAACGAAGACCAAGCTACAGCTTTGAAAATCTGTTCAACAGAAGACTCATTTTTTAAAGGTCCAAGAAGTTAAAAGTGATCTGGGGGAATTGGCTGTAATGTTTAGGGGGCGGCTTTCCTGCCAAGAAAGATTTGTGAATAACTTTTTTTAGCCTACAAGCTAGAGAAACAGCTGTAGCCTTTTACCCTCTATGAGGACCTGAAAATGTACAAATAAATTTGAGCTCTCTCTGAAATATTTATTAGCCTGCAAAAAATGTAAAGCCCTAACAACATCCATAGAGTTCGAAGGATTTGGACATAAGCAAGAAACTACCTTTGGTAAAAAATCATATTGAGTTCTTAAAAACGCTTTATCCTTCTGAAAAATAATGAGAAGGGGTTCAAAGGAAAGAGATGACAATTCGGAGACTCTCCTAGCAGATATACACAAAAGATAAGTTTGTATACGTGCACTGACAGCTGGGGGATAAGGTTAAAAGTAGGTGTATCTACAATAATAAAATACTATGTATAGAAAAGACATATTGTTTATTAAATGAAAATAATTATCATAAAATATATTATACACTTATAAGAAATAACTAAAAGTGAATAAAATGGTGAGATTCACTTACATATGACCGGTCATCTAAATGCTATAGCAATACCACCTTATATGTCAAAAATAGCAAATAAAACAATATAAACAGTTTCAACCATATGTATCAACTTTGGCAACTGTTATTCATGGTTACCATATATGCTTAATCGTAAATTATATGCTACTATAAAATTGATACTTGGTGAGTCCCAGGATATATATAACCCTTATGTGGTGGCTAGTAGATAGAATCTTTTTTCTTAGGCAAACTTGAGCTTGATAAATATGCCCCATAGAATCTAATAAGGTCCCCCCCAAAAAAAACAATCACCCTTGTAGTTGAAAAAAGGGAACTCTTCCTTAATTCACTTCCCATCCATGGGAACGTAGACAAGACAAGAGTCTGTTTGAAGAAAGAATGAGGCCTGAACTATATATTGTCCAAGCGGACACCCCTTCAATTCTCCAAGACCTAAAGAGTCTTTCAAGGATGACTAATCTCAGGAGCTTGAGAGGATCCCGGATAATGGGAAGAAGAAGATACACATCATTCAGGTCTATGTTCATGATGAACAGACCCTCTGAATCAAAGGATAATGTATACTACTTTGAAGGACTGTACTCTAAGAAACTTGAAATAAATTCCTAGATCTGGTTCCCTGACTGAAACTGGAGCTATCACTCCCAGAGAGAAATGTCCTGAACCCAGTTCAAGAAAGTCACTCATTATACCTGGACTGCAGATACCCTAGAAAGGTGAAATCTGCCCCTGGGAGGAAATCTTTGATTGCTACCCCCTGGACCAAGACAGGTTGGGATTCCAAAGACTGGACTGACCCTGCAGAAACAGTGAAAGGAAGACTTTTCTCTAGTCTATTCCACTTAATGAGTGGTAGAAAAGACCTTTTCCACCCGAAAAGTCAGAGATTAATTCTGCCAAACCAGGTCCAAACAAGGTCTCACCCTTGTAAGGAGGCGCCAGAAGCTTTAACTTGGAGGAAACATTAAATATAATCCAAATATGGCCATGGTTGTTACATGTCCTGTTCAAATTTGATATTGAACCTGCATCTGCAGTATTATAAAACCCAGGCAGTGCCACTAATCCACAGGTAGGCTTTTCAGCTGACCAAAATTTCAGCCACAATTCCCCTTAGGCTAGCACAGCAAGTCTAAGTAGACAAGGCATCGCTCTATATGATCAAATAAACATCAGGCTTCTTCACCATGGATCCGTAAAGGAGCAGCTATCCTCCATAGGGATCGAAGTTCTCTGAGCTATAGTAGAAAAGCTCCCTTCTACTAAAGGCACCATGCATTTTAATTGAGTCAGCGACAGGAAAATCCATTAAAGGATGGGAGACAAGGAGAAAGGTATTCCTAGCACATCTAGAACACTTCCTCATAGGAAGGAAAATCATAGAAATGATAAAGTTAACAAAAACTTCCAAGGGTTGGCAACGACAGAGGTATCAATGTCGTCCAAGTAGCTAAAACCTCCTTTAACAGTACACAAGGTGTGCAAACATACATCTGAAGGAGACCACTTCAGCTTCAGATGAAGGAATTATACTGCCGGAATCTGAGATTTTACCCTCAGAAGCTACCAGCGAATCCTCCTCACCAGCCTTAGGAGAGAGTGACCTGTGTAGCAGAATGTGGAGCAGAAACCTTACTATCTGAAACTTTAAATGTCCTCTTGCATTTTTCCTGTAGCTAAGGAAAAACAGACAAAGCCGCAGATACCGCAGAGGGTACCTGAGCTGCAAATTCTGTAGGCAACTACACTCCTCCAGGAGATTGAGAGGAACCACAGGGCACTGCATGTGATGCCATAGAGGCTTGGGAAGTTTAAGGAGAAAACTGTGGCATTGCCTAAGCAATATCGTCCTGGGAGACATAAGGCTCATAGGGAAACAACTATCTGTACTATACAATAGCTATTGCTAAACATTCAGCACAGAAAAACAGACATTTTAATCTGTCTCAAAATATTGTTAGAGGCAAGAGGCTCCAACCAGACTATCTTTATTATCTAAAGATTTAATCTAAATATGAGGGACAGATGTACATCATTTGTACCTAGGAACAGGTTTTTGTTCCAAAATCCTGAAAATAAGCCCCAAATAACTTTAGTGATAAAACTAACGCCTATATTTGGATTTTGCGGCCAAGGGGGTGCGTTAGCTACGCAGGCTTTTTTCTAGCCGCACCTTTTAAATACCGCTGGTATTTAGAGTTTACAGAATGGCAGGGTTTTCAGTGCGTTAGGCTACAAAAAGGGAGCGTAGAGCATATATTAACGCCACTGCAACTTTCGATACCAGCGGTGCTTACGGACGCGGCCAGCCTCAAAAACGTGCTCGTGCACGATTCCCCCATAGGAAACAATGGGGCTGTTTGAGCTGAAAAAAAAACCTAACACCTGCAAAAAAGCCGCGTTCAGCTCCTAACGCAGCCCCATTATTTCCTATGGGGAAACACTTCCTATGTCTGCACCTAACACCCTAACATGTACCCCGAGTCTAAACACCCCTAACCTTACACTTATTAACCCCTATTCTGCCGCCCCCGCTATCGCTGACACCTGCATAATATTTTTAACCCCTAATCTGCCGCTCCGTAAACCGCCGCTACTTACATTATCCCTATGTAACCCTAATCTGCTGCCCCTAACACCGCCGACCCCTATATTATATTAATTAACCCCTAATCTGCCCCCCACAACGTTGCCGCCACCTACCTACAATTATTAACCCCTAATCTGCCGACTGGACCTGAGCGCTACTATAATAAATGTATTAACCCCTAATCCGCCTCACTCACGCCTCAATAACCCTATAATAAATAGTATTAACCCCTAATCTGCCCTCCCTAACATTGCCGACACCTAACTTCAAGTATTAACCCCTAATCTGCCGATCGGAGCTCACCGCGACTCTAATAAATTTTTTAACCCCTAAAGCTAATTCTAACCCTAACCCTAAAAACCCCCCTAAGTTAAATATAATTTTATTCTAACTAAATAAATTAACTCTTATTAAATAACTTATTCCTATTTAAAGCTAAATACTTACCTGTAAAATAAACCCTAATACAGCTACAATATAAATTATAATTACATTATAGCTATTTTAGGATTAATATTTATTTTACAGGCAACTTTGTAATTATTTTAACCAGGTACAATAGCTATTAAATAGTTAATAACTATTTAATAGTTACCTAGTTAAAATAATTACAAAATTACCTGTAAAATAAATCCTAACCTAAGTTACAATTAAACCTAACACTACACTATCAATAAATTAATTAAATAAAATACCTACAATTACCTACAATTAAACCTAACACTACACTATCAATACATTAATTAAATACAATTCCTACAAATAAATACATTTAAATAAACTAACTAAAGTACAAAAAATAAAAAAAATATTTACAAACATAAGAAAAATCTTACAACAATTTTAAACTAATTACACCTACTCTAAGACCCCTAATGAAATAACAAAGCCCCCCAAAATAAAAAAATGCCCTACCCTATTCTAAATTACAAAAGTTCAAAGCTCTTTTACCTTACCAGCCCTGAACAGGGCCCTTTGCGGGGCATGCCCCAAGAAATTCAGCTCTTTTGCCTGTAAAAAAACACATACAATACCCCACCCCCAACATTACAACCCACCACCCACATACCCCTAATCTAACCCAAACCCCCCTTAAATAAACCTAACACTAAGCCCCTGAAGATCTTCCTACCTTATCTTCATCTCACCGGGTATCACCGATCCGTCCTGGCTCCAAAATCTTCATCCAAGCCCAAGCGGGGGCTGGCGATCCATAATCCGGCGGCTGAAGAGGTCCACAAGAGGCTCCAAAGTCTTCATCCTATCCGGGAAGAAGAGGCGATCCGGACCGGCAACCATCTTGATCCAAGCGGCATCTTCTATCTTCATCCGATGAGGAACGGCTCCATCGTGAAGACCTCCAGCGCGGATCAATCTTCTTCTGACGACGTCCAACTGAAGAATGACGGTTCCTTTAAGGGACGTCATCCAAGATGGCGTCCCTCGAATTCCGATTGGCTGATAGGATTCTATCAGCCAATCGGAATTAAGGTAGGAAAATTCTGATTGGCTGATGGAATCAGCCAATCTGAATCAAGTTCAATCCGATTGGCTGATCTGATCGGATCAGCCAATCGGATTGAACTTGATTCTGATTGGCTGATTCCATCAGTGTTTAGCTTTAAATAGGAATAAGTTATTTAATAAGAGTTAATTTATTTAGTTAGAATAAAATTATATTTAACTTAGTGGGGTGTTAGGGTTAGGGTTAGAATTAGCTTTAGGGGTTAAAAAATTTATTAGAGTAGCAGTGAGCTCCGATCGGCAGATTAGGGGTTAATACTTGAAGTTAGGTGTCAGCAATGTTAGGGAGGGCAGATTAGGGGTTAATACTATTTATTATAGGGTTATTGAGGCGTGAGTGAGGCGGATTAGGGGTTAATACATTTATTATAGTAGCGCTCAGGTCCGGTCGGCAGATTAGGGGTTAATAATTGTAGGTAGGCGGCGGCGACGTTGTGGGGGGCAGATTAGGGGTTAATTAATATAATATAGGGGTCGGCGGTGTTAGGGGCAGCAGATTAGGGGTTCATAGGGATAACGTAGGTGGCGGCGTTTTGCGGTCGGCAGATTAGGGGTTAATTATTGTAGGTAGCTGGCGGCGACGTTGTGGGGGGCAGATTAGAGGTTAATAAATATAATATAGGGGTAGGTGGTGTTAGGGGCAGCAGATTAGGGGTACATAAGGATAACGTAGGTGGCGGTCGGCAGATTTGGGGTTAAAATTTTTTATTAGAGTGGCAGCGATGTGGGGGGCCTCGGCTTAGGGGTACATAGGTAGTTTATGGGTGTTAGTGTACTTTAGAGCACAGTAGTTAAGAGCTTTATAAACCGGCGTTAGCCCAAAAAGCTCTTAACTACTGACTTTTTTCTGCGGCTGGAGTTTGGTCGTTAGATTTCTAACGCTCACTCCAGACACGACTCTAAATACCGGAGTTAGAAAGATCCCATTGAAAAGATAGGATACGCAATTGACCTTTAGGGGATCTGCGGTATGGAAAAGTCGCGGTTGGAAAGTGAGCTTTAGACCCTATAATCACTGACTCCAAATACCTGAGGGCGGTAAAAACCAGCGTTAGTAGCCTCTAACGCAGGTTTTCACGGCTACCGCCAAACTCCAAATCTAGGCCTAAGTTATTTAATGACCCTTAACTTAAGGATAAAACAGGGGCATACACTTTAAAAGGAAAACGTTAAACGTTTCTATTGCAACAAGATCTTTTTTATTATATAGCAGGGAGAAGATATCTTAAACAGGAGACTAACATTCAGAATTGAAATAATTAATACAACCCTAACTTGAGGATTTATTAACCAGATCATCATCAACATCAATATGCCTAGAGATGATAAAGACCGTATCTATTTTCCAATTCCTGTTACACGAATGATCTCACATTTATGTAAAACCAAGCAGCTTCTCTAAAGGTTCAGGAAAAAGCAGCATAAGAACGCCGCTTCACTCTCAGCCGGAGAGCAAGGCGGTGTTCATCTGTCAACACAGTAATCCCCTAAAATGGTGCCGCTCCGATTAACTGAGAAGAAGGAGACGGGCCACAAAATCGCATGGGGTTGAGGAGCGCATTGAATCGCACTATTCTACTCTGAAAAGAGTTAGTACAAGTATCTTAAGTATCCCCAGAGACCTTAAATATATAAACATACAGGCAGGAGCGTATTATAGGATAGGCCAACATGGGCCGGTTCCTAGGGCAACAGATTTGGGAGGGGCAGCACATCTGTCCTATCCGCTCTCTAAATGCCAGCACACAGTACAGTGAGCGATAAAGTGCAGACTTTTACAGAGAAGACAAGGCATGTGCGCTGATTAAGGTCACTCTTCACAGGCAGTGCTCCTTTAAACTGTTGTTTCATTTAGAGCCGCCAGCATTTTTGCAGTGGAAGCTTTCTTGGTGAGAAACTTCTTTCCCTCCCTTGTCTACCCTTCCTTCCCCTTCTTTTCTCTCCCTTTTCTCAGGGAGAAAATGGTATGAGATGCATGCAATTCAACCCACCTGTATGCAATTTTCTTTTGAATTGTTATGAAAAAAAAACAAAAAAAAACATTTTACACACTGACACAAAAAAATATTGAAGGGAAAAACGTTTTTTTTTTGGGGGGGTGGGGGCAGCAGAATTTTGAGTGCCTAGGGCAGAACAAAACTTAAATACTCCACTGCAATGATACAGGTCATAAAGGCAAGCTAATAATAACAACTACCGCTCTGCTTTCATTGACAGCGGAAGAAAATGGCATATAAGCCCCATAGGAATGGCGCCTAGAGTGAAGCGCGCTCTCCTAAATGTCTCCGTTTGAGATACCATCAGAAATAGGAAGGCTTAACCAATGTTAGTATAAAGCCTTTCTTGAATACACATAGTTCGTGTTAAATATAATCCTTAAATTTAAATAAGACAGAAAAGTTTAAAATTAATACTAGACCCCCAATAGAGGGTTAACTCCTTCCTGCCTTGAAGGAGATTAACCCCTAGTCTCCATTCACATGCCATATAGTGCCTGCTCACTGCCATAAAAACCTTCCCCATGAAGGATTAAGTGTCCCAAATTAGTAAAAGAAATCCAATTTTCTTCAGACACCAAAACTTCACCTCCTCCATGCACCAAGGCAAAGAGAATGACTGAGGTGTGTGGAAAGGGAAGTGATACTTAACAGCTTTGCTGTGGTGCTGTTTGCCTCCTCCTGCTGGCCAGGAGGGGTATTCCCAACAGTAAATGATGACATTGTGGACTCACCATATCGTAGGAAAGAAATTGGTTCAATAACATGCCTAATTCTAACCAATGCCTTAAAAGGATACTAATTACTAGCCATCCAATCAGCCATTTGGCCATCCAATCAGCAAGCACAACCCAGGTGCTGAACATAAAATGGGCCGGCTCCAAAGCTTTCAGTCCTGCTTTTTCAAATAAAGATACCAAGAGAATGAAGAAATATTGACAATAGAAATAAATTAGAACGTTACTTAAAATTGCATGCTTTATCCAAATCTTGAAAGAAAATATTTGGATTTAGTATCCCTTTAACAAAGACTTGAACATCTGGAAGTTTAGCTATTTTCCTGTGATATAAAAGAGAAAGACCAGAAATTTGTCCCTTTAAAGTACTGGCTGACAAACTATTTTTTAGTCCATCTTGAAGAAACAGAAGGATTCTTAGGGCATATTTATCAAGCTCCGTATGGAGCTTGATGACCCGTGATGCAGGCTCGCCAGAAACAGCAGTTATGAAGCAGCGGTCACAAAGACCGCTGCTCCATAACCTGTCCGCCTGCTCTAGGCAGGCGGACAGACATCGCCGGAAATCAACCCGATCGAGTACGATTGGGTTGTTTGACACCCCCCTGCTGGCGGCCGATTGGCCGCGAGTCTGCAGGGGGCGGCGTTGCACCAGCAGCTCTTGTGAGCTGCTGGTGCAATGCTGAATACGGCAAGCGTATTGCTTGCCGTATTCAGCGAGGTCTGGCGGACCTGATCCGCACTGTCGGATCAGGTCGCCAGACCTTGATAAATAGGGGCCTTGGAAACAAAAACCATGCTCCTCACATCAGGAATCTGAGATTTTACCCTCAGAAGCTCCCAGCGAATCCTCCTCACCAGCCTTAGGAGAGAGTGACCTGTGTAGCAGAATGTGGAGCAGAAACCTTACTATCTGAAACTTTAAATGTCCTCTTGCATTTTTCCTGTAGGTAAGGAAAAACAGACAAAGCCTCAGATACCGCAGAGGGTACCTGAGCTGCAAATTCTGTAGGCAAATACACTCCTCCAGGAGATTGAGAGGAACCACAGGGCACTGCAGGTGATGCCATAGAGGCTTGGGACGTTTAAGGAGAAAACTGTGGCATTGCCTAAGCAATATCGTCCTGGGAGACATAAGGCTCATAGGGAAACAACTATCTGTACTATACAATAGCTATTGCTAAACATTCAGCACAGAAAAACAGACATTTTAATCTGTCTCAAAATATTGTTAGAGCTAAAAATAAATACACAGAGCGCCTCCTAAAAGGCTAAGACACTAGTAGTGACAAGATTATTTAAATAAAAAATATATTGAAATTCTATAGGGGTATATAAAATATTTTATAAGCTACTCTTGATAAAGGCCCAGTTCTTAGGGCCGAAACGCGTTGACATATATGGTATATCTTTGAATGAATTGATCCCTGAGACATAGGATCCATTTCTGTATTTTTTCATCGTTTACACACAGGAATAACTTTTTAGGAGCATCTCTTCACATCTTGTATTCAAATAAGGGTCACTTTATAAGTGTGTTATTCACTTTAACACATCCTAAATATTCATTTGGATTATTTTTTCACATTTTTTCCTTTTTCTTTTTTAATTTTTGTGTACACACATTTTTGATTATTCACGCCCACTTCATCACATCATCTTTTCAGGATTTTTTGGATATTCACAATAATTTTTGAAATTTGATTTGAAAACCACTACGTTTTTCTTTTTTACACACTTCATCATTTCACCGTTTATCGAGGGATATATAAGGATAACTGTTTAAAATAGAATCTTCATATTGGACATTCACTCTCTGGAAAGAATTTAAGTTTGGGACCCACATATTTATGGACACCTACTCAGTAAATTGATGTTTTTATATATTTATATTTTTTATCCAACCATCAACAGCTGTTTTATTGTAATTTATTTTGTGATCAGATTGTATATTGTTGTGGTTTTTAACCACAATTGTATTGTTTTTATATAGATATATGCATATTTTATTGTTAATTTTAAGTGGATCCACTTTTGTATCTTGTTTGTATATTTTAGCTATAGTAGCTTATAAAATATTTTATATACCCCTATAGAATTTCAATATATTTTTTATTTAAATAATCTTGTCACTACTAGTGTCTTAGCCTTTTAGGAGGCGCTCTGTGTATTTATTTTTAGCACTACATTCACCTTTTTGGGGGCGCTGGTACCCACAATACTAGGAGCTACAGACACAAGGTTGAGCGCTGTCAGATTTTAACAGATTTCAAAATATTGTTAGAGGCGAGAGGCTCCAACCAGACTATCTTTATTATCTAAAGATTTAATCTAAATATGAAGGACAGATGTACATCATTTGTACCTAGGAACAGGTTTTTGTTCCAAAATCCTGAAAATAAGCCCCAAATAACTTTAGTGATAAAACTAACGCCTATATTTGGAGTTTTGCGGCCAAGGGTGTGCGTTAGCTACGCGGGCTTTTTTCTGGCCGCACCTTTTAAATACCACTGGTATTTAGAGTTTACAGAATGGCAGGGTTTTCAGTGCGTTAGGCTACAAAAAGGGAGCGTAGAGCATATATTAACGCCACTGCAACTTTCGATACCAGCGGTGCTTACGGACGCGGCCAGCCTCAAAAACGTGCTCGTGCACGATTCCCCCATAGGAAACAATGGGGCTGTTTGAGCTGAAAAAAAAACCTAACACCTGCAAAAAAGCCGCGTTCAGCTCCTAACGCAGCCCCATTGTTTCCTATGGGGAAACACTTCCTACGTCTGCACCTAACACCCTAACATGTACCCCGAGTCTAAACACCCCTAACCTTACACTTATTAACCCCTATTATGCCGCCCCCGCTATCGCTGACACCTGCATAATATTTTTAACCCCTAATCTGCCGCTCCGTAAACCGCCGCTACTTACATTATCCCTATGTACACCTAATCTGCTGCCCCTAACACCGCCGACCCCTATATTATATTAATTAACCCCTAATCTGCCCCCCACAACGTCGCCGCCGCCTACCTACAATTATTAACCCCTAATCTGCCGACCGGACCTGAGCGCTACTATAATAAATGTATTAACCCCTAATCCGCCTCACTCACGCCTCAATAACCCTATAATAAATAGTATTAACCCCTAATCTGCCCTCCCTAACATTGCCAACACCTAACTTCAAGTATTAACCCCTAATCTGCCGATCGGAGCTCACCGCTACTCTAATAAATTTTTTAACCCCTAAAGCTAATTCTAACCCTAACGCCCCCCTAAGTTAAATATAATTTTATTTTAACGAAATAAATTAACTCTTATTAAATAACTTATTCCTATTTAAAGCTAAATACTTACCTGTAAAATAAACCCTAATATAGCTACAATATAAATTATAATTACATTATAGCTATTTTAGGATTAATATTTATTTTACAGGCAACTTTGTAATTATTTTAACCAGGTACAATAGCTATTAAATAGTTAATAACTATTTAATAGTTACCTAGTTAAAATAATTACAAAATTTCCTGTAAAATAAATCCTAAACTAAGTTACAATTAAACCTAACACTACACTATCAATAAATTAATTAAATAAAATACCTACAATTACCTACAATTAAACCTAACATTACACTATCAATACATTAATTAAATACAATTCCTACAAATAAATACATTTAAATAAACTAACTAAAGTACAAAAAATAAAAAAGAACTAAGTTACAAAAAATAAAAAAATATTTACAAACATAAGAAAAATCTTACAACAATTTTAAACTAATTACACCTACTCTAAGCCCCCTAATAAAATACCAAAGCCCCCCAAAATAAAAAAATGCCCTACCCTATTCTATATTACAAAAGTTCAAAGCTCTTTTACCTTACCAGCCCTGAACAGGGCCCTTTGTGGGGCATGCCCCAAGAAATTCAGCTCTTTTGCCTGTAAAAAAAACACATACAATACCCCACCCCCAACATTACAACCCACCACCCACATACCCCTAATCTAACCCAAACCCCCCTTAAATAAACCTAACACTAAGCCCCTGAAGATCTTCCTACCTTATCTTCACCTCACCGGGTATCACCGATCCGTCCTGGCTCCAAAATCTTCATCCAAGCCCAAGCGGGGGCTGGCGATCCATAATCCGGCGGCTGAAGAGGTCCACAAGAGGCTCCAAAGTCTTCATCCTATCCGGGAAGAAGAGGCGATCCGGACCGGCAACCATCTTGATCCAAGCGGCATCTTCTATCTTCATCCGATGAGGAACGGCTCCATCGTGAAGACCTCCAGCGCGGATCAATCTTCTTCCGACGACGTCCAACTGAAGAATGACGGTTCCTTTAAGGGACGTCATCCAAGATGGCGTCCCTCGAATTCCGATTGGCTGATAGGATTCTATCAGCCAATCGGAATTAAGGTAGGAAAATTCTGATTGGCTGATGGAATCAGCCAATCAGAATCAAGTTCAATCCGATTGGCTGATCTGATCGGATCAGCCAATCGGATTGAACTTGATTCTGATTGGCTGATTCCATCAGTATTTAGCTTTAAATAGGAATAAGTTATTTAAAAAGAGTTAATTTATTTCGTTAGAATAAAATTATATTTAACTTAGGGGGGTGTTAGGGTTAGCACTACATTCACCTTTTTGGGGGCGCTGGTACCCACAATACTAGGAGCTACAGACACAAGGTTGAGCGCTGTCAGATTTTAACAGATTTCAAAATATTGTTAGAGGCGAGAGGCTCCAACCAGACTATCTTTATTATCTAAAGATTTAATCTAAATATGAAGGACAGATGTACATCATTTGTACCTAGGAACAGGTTTTTGTTCCAAAATCCTGAAAATAAGCCCCAAATAACTTTAGTGATAAAACTAACGCCTATATTTGGAGTTTTGCGGCCAAGGGTGTGCGTTAGCTACGCGGGCTTTTTTCTGGCCGCACCTTTTAAATACCACTGGTATTTAGAGTTTACAGAATGGCAGGGTTTTCAGTGCGTTAGGCTACAAAAAGGGAGCGTAGAGCATATATTAACGCCACTGCAACTTTCGATACCAGCGGTGCTTACGGACGTGGCCAGCCTCAAAAACGTGCTCGTGCACGATTCCCCCATAGGAAACAATGGGGCTGTTTGAGCTGAAAAAAAAACCTAACACCTGCAAAAAAGCCGCGTTCAGCTCCTAACGCAGCCCCATTGTTTCCTATGGGGAAACACTTCCTACGTCTGCACCTAACACCCTAACATGTACCCCGAGTCTAAACACCCCTAACCTTACACTTATTAACCCCTATTCTGCCGCCCCCGCTATCGCTGACACCTGCATAATATTTTTAACCCCTAATCTGCCGCTCCGTAAACCGCCGCTACTTACATTATCCCTATGTACACCTAATCTGCTGCCCCTAACACCGCCGACCCCTATATTATATTAATTAACCCCTAATCTGCCCCCCACAACGTCGCCGCCGCCTACCTACAATTATTAACCCCTAATCTGCCGACCGGACCTGAGCGCTACTATAATAAATGTATTAACCCCTAATCCGCCTCACTCACGCCTCAATAACCCTATAATAAATAGTATTAACCCCTAATCTGCCCTCCCTAACATTGCCAACACCTAACTTCAAGTATTAGCCCCTAATCTGCCGATCGGAGCTCACCGCTACTCTAATAAATTTTTTAACCCCTAAAGCTAATTCTAACCCTAACGCCCCCCTAAGTTAAATATAATTTTATTTTAACGAAATAAATTAACTCTTATTAAATAACTTATTCCTATTTAAAGCTAAATACTCACCTGTAAAATAAACCCTAATATAGCTACAATATAAATTATAATTACATTATAGCTATTTTAGGATTAATATTTATTTTAAAAAAATATTTACAAACATAAGAAAAATCTTACAACAATTTTAAACTAATTACACCTACTCTAAGCCCCCTAATAAAATACCAAAGTCCCCCAAAATAAAAAAATGCCCTACCCTATTCTATATTACAAAAGTTCAAAGCTCTTTTACCTTACCAGCCCTGAACAGGGCCCTTTGTGGGGCATGCCCCAAGAAATTCAGCTCTTTTGCCTGTAAAAAAAACACATACAATACCCCACCCCCAACATTACAACCCACCACCCACATACCCCTAATCTAACCCAAACCCCCCTTAAATAAACCTAACACTAAGCCCCTGAAGATCTTCCTACCTTATCTTCACCTCACCGGGTATCACCGATCCGTCCTGGCTCCAAAATCTTCATCCAAGCCCAAGCGGGGGCTGGCGATCCATAATCCGGCGGCTGAAGAGGTCCACAAGAGGCTCCAAAGTCTTCATCCTATCCGGGAAGAAGAGGCGATCCGGACCGGCAACCATCTTGATCCAAGCGGCATCTTCTATCTTCATCCGATGAGGAACGGCTCCATCGTGAAGACCTCCAGCGCGGATCAATCTTCTTCCGACGACGTCCAACTGAAGAATGACGGTTCCTTTAAGGGACGTCATCCAAGATGGCGTCCCTCGAATTCCGATTGGCTGATAGGATTCTATCAGCCAATCGGAATTAAGGTAGGAAAATTCTGATTGGCTGATGGAATCAGCCAATCAGAATCAAGTTCAATCCGATTGGCTGATCTGATCGGATCAGCCAATCGGATTGAACTTGATTCTGATTGGCTGATTCCATCAGTATTTAGCTTTAAATAGGAATAAGTTATTTAAAAAGAGTTAATTTATTTCGTTAGAATAAAATTATATTTAACTTAGGGGGGTGTTAGGGTTAGGGTTAGAATTAGCTTTAGGGGTTAAAAAATGTATTAGAGTAGCGGTGAGCTCCGATTGGCAGATTAGGGGTTAATACTTGAAGTTAGGTGTCGGCAATGTTAGGGAGGGCAGATTATGGGTTAATACTATTTATTATAGGGTTATTGAGGCGTGAGTGAGGCGGATTAGGGGTTAATACATTTATTATAGTAGCGCTCAGGTCCAGTCGGCAGATTAGGGGTTAATAATTGTAGGTAGGCGGCGACGTTGTGGGGGGCAGATTAGGGGTTAATTAATATAATATAGGGGTCGGCGGTGTTAGGGGCAGCAGATTAGGGGTTCATAGGGATAACGTAGGAGGCGGCATATTGCGGTCGGCAGATTAGGGGTTAATTATTGTAGGTAGCTGGCGGCGACATTGTGGGGGGCAGATTAGAGGTTAATAAATATAATATAGGGGTAGGCGGTGTTAGGGGCAGCAGATTAGGGGTACATAAGGATAACGCAGGTGGCGGTCTGCAGATTTGGGGTTAAAATTTTTTATTAGAGTGGCGGCGATGTGGGGGGCCTCGGTTTAGGGGTACATAGGTAGTTTATGGGTGTTAGTGTACTTTAGAGCACAGTAGTTAAGAGCTTTATAAACCGGCGTTAGCCCAAAAAGCTCTTAACTACTGACTTTTTTCTGCGGCTGGAGTTTGGTCGTTAGATTTCTAACGCTCACTCCAGACACGACTCTAAATACCGGAGTTAGAAAGATCCCATTGAAAAGATAGGATACGCAATTGACGTAAGGGGATCTGCGGTATGGAAAAGTCGCGGCTGGAAAGTGAGCTTTAGACCCTTTAATCACTGACTCCAAATACCTGAGGGCAGTAAAAACCAGCGTTAGTAGCCTCTAACGCAGGTTTTCACGGCTACCGCCAAACTCCAAATCTAGGCCTAAGTTATTTAATGACCCTTAACTTAAGGATAAAACAGGGGCATACACTTTAAAAGGAAAACGTTAAACGTTTCTATTGCAACAAGATCTTTTTTATTATATAGCAGGGAGAAGATATCTTAAACAGGAGACTAACATTCAGAATTGAAATAATTAATACAACCCTAACTTGAGGATTTATTAACCAGATCATCATCAACATCAATATGCCTAGAGATGATAAAGACCGTATCTATTTTCCAATTCCTGTTACACGAATGATCTCACATTTATGTAAAACCAAACAGCTTCTCTAAAGGTTCAGGAAAAAGCAGCATAAGAACGCCGCTTCACTCTCAGCCGGAGAGCAAGGCGGTGTTCATCTGTCAACACAGTAATCCCCTAAAATGGTGCCGCTCCGATTAACTGAGAAGAAGGAGACGGGCCACAAAATTGCATGGGGTTGAGGAGCGCATTGAATCGCACTATTCTACTCTGAAAAGAGTTAGTACAAGTATCTTAAGTATCCCCAGAGACCTTAAATATATAAACATACAGGCAGGAGCGTATTATAGGATAGGCCAACATGGGCCGGTTCCTAGGGCAACAGATTTGGGAGGGGCAGCACATCTGTCCTATCCGCTCTCTAAATGCCAGCACACAGTACAGTGAGCGATAAAGTGCAGACTTTTACAGAGAAGACAAGGCATGTGCGCTGATTAAGGTCACTCTTCACAGGCAGTGCTCCTTTAAACTGTTGCTTCATTTAGAGCCGCCAGCATTTTTGCAGTGGAAGCTTTCTTGGTGAGAAACTTCTTTCCCTCCCTTGTCTACCCTTCCTTCCCCTTCTTTTCTCTCCCTTTTCTCAGGGAGAAAATGGTATGAGATGCATGCAATTCAACCCACCTGTATGCAATTTTCTTTTGAATTGTTATGAAAAAAAAACAAAAAAAAAAACAAAAAAAAAACATTTTACACACTGACACAAAAAAATATTGAAGGGAAAAACGTTCTAAAAACTTTTTTTTTTTTTGGGGGGGGGGGGGGTGGGGGCAGCAGAATTTTGAGTGCCTAGGGCAGAACAAAACTTAAATACTCCACTGCAATGATACAGGTCATAAAGGCAAGCTAATAATAACAACTACCGCTCTGCTTTCATTGACAGCGGAAGAAAATGGCATATAAGCCCCATAGGAATGGCGCCTAGAGTGAAGCGCGCTCTCCTAAATGTCTCCGTTTGAGATACCATCAGAAATAGGAAGGCTTAACCAATGTTAGTATAAAGCCTTTCTTGAATACACATAGTTCGTGTTAAATATAATCCTTAAATTTAAATAAGACAGAAAAGTTTAAAATTAATACTAGACCCCCAATAGAGGGTTAACTCCTTCCTGCCTTGAAGGAGATTAACCCCTAGTCTCCATTCACATGCCATATAGTGCCTGCTCACTGCCATAAAAACCTTCCCCATGAAGGATTAAGTGTCCCAAATTAGTAAAAGAAATCCAATTTTCTTCAGACACCAAAACTTCACCTCCTCCATGCACCAAGGCAAAGAGAATGACTGAGGTGTGTGGAAAGGGAAGTGATACTTAACAGCTTTGCTGTGGTGCTGTTTGCCTCCTCCTGCTGGCCAGGAGGGGTATTCCCAACAGTAAATGATGACATTGTGGACTCACCATATCGTAGGAAAGAAATTGGTTCAATAACATGCCTAATTCTAACCAATGCCTTAAAAGGATACTAATTACTAGCCATCCAATCAGCCATTTGGCCATCCAATCAGCAAGCACAACCCAGGTGCTGAACATAAAATGGGCCGGCTCCAAAGCTTTCAGTCCTGCTTTTTCAAATAAAGATACCAAGAGAATGAAGAAATATTGACAATAGAAGTAAATTAGAACGTTACTTAAAATTGCATGCTTTATCCGAATCTTGAAAGAAAATATTTGGATTTAGTATCCCTTTAACAAAGACTTGAACATCTGGAAGTTTAGCTATTTTCCTGTGATATAAAAGAGAAAGACCAGAAATTTGTCCCTTTAAAGTACTGGCTGACAAACTATTTTTTAGTCCATCTTGAAGAAACAGAAGGATTCTTAGGGCATATTTATCAAGCTCCGTATGGAGCTTGATGACCCGTGATGCAGGCTCGCCAGAAACAGCAGTTATGAAGCAGCGGTCACAAAGACCGCTGCTCCATAACCTGTCCGCCTGCTCTAGGCAGGCGGACAGACATCGCCGGAAATCAACCCGATCGAGTACGATTGGATTGATTGACACCCCCCTGCTGGCGGCCCTTCATGGGACAGACGAGTGTTTTTGCTTTGCATCAACATTGAGTCTAGAATACGTCTAGCCACACCAATCATTCTCTCCCACACTCCTCCCATATGAGATGAGTGGGGGGCATTGAAAGTCCAGGTGCATCCCTGATCCAGTAGGTAGTTTTGAATCTCAGGATCATCTGAGTTAATTTGTAGTTCCTTACAGGCTCCTACAAAGTTTGTCCCTTTGTCAGATCGGAATTGCTTAACTGGTCCACGAAGGGAAAGAAATCTCAGAGCGTTAATAAAGCTTGAAGATGACATAGATTCAATCAGCTCCAAATGAACTGCTCTAGTGCTTAAACAAGTGAACATCACAGCCCATCTCTTACTCTCTGCAGAGTGTCCTCTAGTATAGCGAGATACTACATTCCAAGGACCAAAAACATAAAGCCCTACATGCGAAAATGGAGGAGCTACAGTAAGTCTGTCTGTCGGGAGATCTGATATTTTCTGTTCCTGCAGCCTTCCTCTCAGCTTCTTACAGGTGACACACTTGTGAACAACACTGGAAATGAGTTTTTTAGCTCTAATGATCCACAAGCCTGCTGAGCGTAGAGCACTTTCAGTGAAATGACGACCTTGATGTGCTACATTTTCATGATAATGTTTGACTAAGAGTGTAGCTATGCGATGGTTGGCAGGAATTATAAGAGGATGTTTCTCATTTTCAGTCATGTCTGCATTAAGCAAATGCCCTCCTACTCTAATCAATCCGTCTTTGTCAATTATAGGATTCAAACATTTGATTGGGCTTTGATCAGGGATTTTCTTTTCTTTTAATAAAGACCTTTTCTCTACCGAAAACACCTCTTGTGGGATACATTTGATAATCACTGTTTCAGCTTGCAAGAAATCTAAGGAATGGCATAACCCTTTGCAGCAATGCCAGCCTGCACATGACTCCTTTTGAGAGCTGCTGGAAAATGACTTGGCAATGTGAATAAGTGTTGCTATACCTCTCACAAGAGACTTCCACTTTGAGAACCTGAGAAATCTATGTGAGTCTAGCTGGTGTTCATACACTTCAGTTATTAAAGCTGTCACTTCAGGTCTGATCTCACTGTCAGAATCTGGTTCAATGAGGTCAAATACTTCAGCTTCAGATTGATCACCGGAATCTGCCTGATGTAAGAAATCTGGGCCTGAGAACCAGTTGGTATGTTTTAGGTGAGATGCTTGAATTGGTCTAGTACCATGATCTGCTGGATTCTGACTGGTGTTAATATAATGCCACTGATCTGGATTAGTAGATTTTCTAATACGAATTATTCTGTTTGAGACATATATATGAAATCTCCTACAAGTATTGTGAATATAACCTAACACAATTTTGCTGTCAGTGTAATATTTAACTGCATAAAGTTCAATGTCCATTTCTTCAATAATAGCTCAACTGACAAAACAGCTGCACATAATTCTAGATGTGGCACTGTATGGGCTGGTCTTGGAGCTAGTTTAGATTTGCCCATAATAAAGCCTAAATGACATTGACCACTGCTGTCTATGACTCTGAGATATACCACAGCTGATATAGCTACAGTAGAAGCATCAGAAAAAAACATACCTCCTTTCTCACTGTGGATGATAGTGACACCGGCACAAAAGGGTCTGGGAATACTGAGATCTTCAAGATGGATTAAGTCTTCTGTCCATGCTCTCCATTAAGCTTCTCTATCTGGTGAGAGTGGGGAATCCCAGTCACATTGGTCTGTTGAGAGTTCTCTGACTAAAGATTTACCTTGCATAGTAATTGGAGATGCAAACCCAAGTGGGTCATAAAGACTGTTTACTGTAGCCAGGATACCTCTCTGTGTGAAAGGTTTTACCTCTTTGGACACTTGAAAAGTGAAACTCGGTCTGTAAGTTCCAACTTACTCCTAAGCTCCTTTGGAGGGGTAGAGGATCGACACCTAAAACAAGGTCCTTTAGATCTTTAGCTCTGTCATCTGCAGGAAATGCTTCCATTACTGGATTTCTGTTGGATGCCACTTTGTGTAGCTTGAGATTTGATCCTGCAAGCATGTCCTTAGCTCTCTGCAGGAGACTGACTGCTTCAGCTTCAGTAGGCACAGGTGCAAGTCCATTATCTACATAGAAATTCCTCAAGATAAACTGTTCTACATCTTCGCATTCCTCACTCTTTCCTTGCTTTGCTATTTGTCTTAGACCATAAATGGCTATGGCTGGGGAAGGGCTGTTCCCAAAGACATGTACCTTCATCCTGAACTCTGTAATTTCTTTGTTAAGGTCATTATCACGAAACCAAAGAAATCTCAAATAGTTACGGTGATCTTCTCTAACCATGAAACAGTAAAACATTTGTTGTACCTCAGTGGTAATTGCAACTTGCTCTTTGCAGAAACGTAAAAGGACACCAAGTAGTGTATTATTTAAATCAGGCCCACTGAGGAGTGTGTCATTCAGTGAGATGCCTTCAAACTGAGCACTTGAATCAAAAACTACTCTGATCTGTCCTGGCTTCTGAGGGTGATAGACACCAAAGATTGGTAGATACCAACACTCCTCACCTGGTTCCAATGGTGGGGCAGGTTCTGCTTGGTCATGTTCAAAGATCTTTTGCATAAAGTTAACAAAATGTTTTTCATTTCAGGTTTTTTCAAAAAGGAACGCTGTAGAGCAAGTTGTCTTTTCTGGGCTTGCTCTAAGTTGTTTGGTAGTCTAAGACGAGGTGAGCGAAATGGTAGGGGTGCTACCCAGTAATTTGCTTCATCAATAAACATCTCTTTTTCAACTACATCACGGAACATACCATCTTGAATAGACATAGCAGGTTTGTCATCGTTTGGAGTAGTAATAAACACATTATCATGACTGTTGTTTACAAGCATAAAAAGTCTCTTTTACCTGTATATAGCTAGTGCATGGGCTGAACAGAGAAGTGCGTCCACTAGACAGCACATTTGTCTTGAAAGAGTTCACATCTGCTGGTCTATGAGCTCCTCCTAAGCATACTTCCCCAACTATGACCCAACCTAAATCTAAATGTTGTGCTTAAGGACTATTATGAGGCCCATTAATCTGCTCACGTACTTTGTGCACCTTCAGAATGTCTCTTCCTAACAAGAAAAGTATTTATGCGTTAGGGTCAAGTGCTGGAATCTTGTCTGTTAAGGATTTCAGATGAGGGAAATGCTGTGTACTCTCAGGTGTTGGAATTTCTGACCTGTCATCAGGTATCATGTCACATTCAATGAGTGTGGGGAGTTTTATGTGTGTTTTCTCATCCATAGACTGAAAAGTGAAGTTGGATACCCTACGCCCTGTTTTCTCTGTAATGCCTGAGCATGTTCTTAGAGTGTAGGAAAATGTTTCACCACTAATGTTAAACACATCAAAAAACTCTGATTTGGCTAAAGAACGGTTACTTTGATCATCTAACACTGCATACATTTTTACAGAACAGCCAGGTTTGTTAGAGGGATATACAGTCACTAAACAAATCTTGGAACATGATCTGGACCTTGTCCCTTTCCCACATACCTCTGTACACTTGGATACAATAGTGGGTGAAGTAGCTTCCTCTTGCTCCCCGCCTTGCTCTCCCTTTGGTAAAGGAGTCTCTACTGCCCAGGGAGCTGGACCTGGATGCAAAGCTGAAGTATGCTGGTCACTGTTGCATTCTCTGCATCGTATGTTATTTTTGCAGTCTTTGGCAATGTGTCTGGTGGATGCACAACATCTAAAGCAGATAGAATTCTCTTTCAGGTAAGCTTTACGTTCATCAATGTGCTTGCTTCTGAACCCACAACACTTTGACAGTGGGTGTGGTTTATTATGAATTGGACATGGACTGTCTGGTTCCATGGATTTCCTTGCAGGGCTGTTCACTTGTGGAGTTGCATTAGTAGCTGACACTTCTGTCTTTCTTACTGACACTGTCGGTCTGTTACTATACCTTGTTCCTGTCTTCTCTGTATTTGCTGGAACTTGGTTGCTGCATGTTGAGAATATGAAGCTTGGATCATTTCTAGTCCTTGCTTGGTTGACAATAAATCTGGTGAAGAAAACGAATGGTGGAAAGGAGACATGATGGTCTTCTTTGTACTAGGAACCTTGAAAAATCCACTTTTCTTGCAGGCTATATGGCATTTTTTTCAATAATTGTTTTGATGCCACGAGCTGTGTCTAGGTATGCCAGGCCTGGCAAAAAGCCTCCTGTCTTAGCTGCATTCACCTCCAACAACATGTCACCAAGTTCTCTTAACTTTATGTTGTCTTTTTTGAGATTTTGGGGAAGTTTTCTAACTTCTTTAACAGTGCATTCTCAATAGCTTCAGGGCTGGCATAACATTCTTCTAGTCTCTGCCATACCATTTTAACTCCATCAACTGGGTTATGAACATGCACTGACCTGATTCTCTTAGCCAGTTGAGATGACTCTGGTCCAAGCAACTTAGTCAAAAGATCTAGCTCTTCTCTGGCTGTAAGATTAAGATCTCTGGTGACACCTTGGAATGATGTCTTCCATGCCCAGTAGTTCTCTAGTCGATCATCAAATGTTAGTAGCCCTGTACTCACTAAATCTCAATTAATCAGGTGCTTTGCTAGGTCAGTAGTCTCTGAAGTTCCTAATGTGATATTTCTGAGAGGGGATATGTGAGAGTCCATATAGTGTGATGGATGTTGTGGATCAGTGTAGCCTCTGCTTTCTTGAAAGCCCACCCTTGGTGTTGAGACATTTGCAGTGTCAGTCTGGGAAGGAGGGTGCAAGTCAGGAATACTTGGAGTAGACTGTAAATATGTTGAGTCAGGAAACTGTGGTATTATGCTGGACATAGTTTGGATAGGAGCATGCTCTGTTTTATCTTGGTCCAGAGCATGGTTCTGTACATACTCACGAGCTTGTACTGAATCATGGGTAGTTATTTCTGCAAAATCTTGAAGTGGTTCCTCTTCAAGTTCAGCTGCTGCTTCATAGACTGCTGCTTCTGCAGATGTTGCAACTGCTGCCCTTTGAATCTTTAGCACATGCATATTAGCTTCTAACTCTGCCTTGTGTTGCGCTGTTTCAGCTTCACACCTGGCTGCCTCTGCTTCCATATCTGCTTTGCGCCTAGCTGCCTCTGCTTCTAGTGCTGCTTTCTGCTTTATCATGT
The DNA here is from genome assembly GCF_027579735.1 of Bombina bombina. Classification (NCBI taxonomy): domain Eukaryota; kingdom Metazoa; phylum Chordata; class Amphibia; order Anura; family Bombinatoridae; genus Bombina; species Bombina bombina. The sequence continues at coordinate 1,518,770,298 of NC_069499.1, read as the reverse complement.
CAGATTCTTTTTTAGCATAGGAAACTTGTGCCTGGGCTGCTTGCGCTTTAGCACGGGCTCTGAGTCCTGCAGAACTGGCTGATGATCTGCAGGAGCGCATTGAATATTTAGAGCCAGAGGCATAGGATCTGGTCTCTAAAGTTTGCTGCGTCATATCAACATTCTTATCTTGGTTCATAGTGATCAGGTTAAAGTAGTGCAATATTTTAAATGCAGTTCTTGTGCAAATTATTTTTACTGCCTTTCACTTTAAATTGCAGGTCTTGTATGTTTGCCTGTTATTTACTGTTTTTTACTTTAAAATGCAGCCTTTGTATCTTGCTTGTTATTTCTTCTCACTTTACAATGCAGCTCTGTATCTTCCCTTGATATAGCATGCCTTTTTACTGTACTGTCCTCACCAACTGATAGCTAGACAGATAGTTAACAAAACAGAAATAGCTTTGTGTTTATTCCAAACTGATTTTACTTCTGAATAGTTATTTTGTAAAACTGCAATACAATAAGAAAAGTTGAAATTACAATATGTAGTTACACGTGGTGCTTATAATACATACAATAATACATGTTTCTAAGACAGAGAGCTTACATTTAAACCTTACAGCAAATAGCAATGCAATTTCAAATGTACAATGAACTCTTAGCAAACAATAAATAACTTACAGGCATATGTATATTTAGAGGCAAATATGAAGAGCTGATTTCCATGCTTCTTGAAGCTAAGATGGCTGCTGAGAAACTGAAAGTAAAACTTTTTATTAACAAACTTTATTAACATTTCCTGTTTTATTCTTTAGAGGAACCAAGCTGTAATTGCAACATGAAACCACCAGATGTCATCAACATAATAAGCATATACTAGACAGAACAGGAAGTATAGTTGAATAGTGATAATTCACATGGTGATCCCACCAAGGGGTTATTTACACTTTTTAGAGTCACCCAGGCTCTGGAGTAGACGCACACCTGGTTTTATACTGCCAGGTACCCAGTATAACTCCAATTGCAGACCACTGCATAGAAAAGTAACATTTATTTTAAAACATTAAAAAACATAAATTTACCACCATACACAAAATCACTCGGGTATCTGTCCACATAAACTGGAAAGTGGGCAAGGAATCACAAAAGCCTGTCCAGATGGATGTGGATAGAGTGGAGGACCTGCTACGCTAAATTCCGCTATGCTTGTTACACTCGCGATACCTGTCCTGGTGACCAATAGTAGGGTCATGGCTATGACGTTCCGACGTACATTCCGCGTTAAACGTTCAGCTTTTTCAAGGAAGTGAGTTGATGTGCATCCTCTGCTGTGGTTCCTTTATATAGCGGCTTGATCCTCCTATTGACCATTGAAGATTACGTCATCGAGAAGATCCTTCTCTGTCCATTTTTGAAGATGGCATATTAATTTAGTGTTCATGTTAATGTCCATTAATCTCCATTTTGAAAAAGGGCAAAACATTTTTCCATATATATTCATGAGTAAAATTGAAAATCTGAAGTTTTGTATAATGACTATGTGCAACTAAACGGCTAGATTACGAGTTTTGCGTTATGAGTACAAAAGTCTCATAACACTGCTTTTTCACTACCGCTGCTATTACGAGTCTTGTAGGTACAGCTGTACTGCACACTTTTTTGGCCGTCACGCAACGTAACTACCGCACTTTTAAAAAAGTCCTTTTTCAATGGGACTTCCATAGGGCCAGTATTACGAGTTTGCCTGTCCGGCCAAAAAGTGAGTGGTACAGCCTATAACTACAAGATCTGTACCGTAAACTGAAAGTCAATAGTTATGGGTTTTGCGCTACAAAGCTGTAGCATAAAACTCATAACTAAAGTGTTATAAAGTACACTAAACACCCATAAACTACCTATTAACCCCTAAACCGAGGCCCTCCCGCATCGCCAATATTAAATAAAATTATTAACCCCTAATCTGTCGCTCCCGACATCGCTGCCACTATAATAAACATATTAACCCCTAAACCGCCATACTCCCGCATCGCAAACACTAGTTAAATATTATTAACCTCTAATCTGCCGCCCCCAATGTCACCGCCACCACTATACTAAAGTTATTAACCCCTAAACCTAACCCTAACCCTAAGTCTAACCCGAACACCCCTAACTTTAATATAATTAAAATAAATCTAAATAAAAATTACTATCATTAACTAAATAATTCCTATTTAAAACTAAATACTTACCTATAAAATAAACCCTAAGCTAGCTACAATATAGCCGGGAGAAGTCTTCATCCAAGCGGCAAGAAGTGGTCCTCCAGGCGGGCAGAAGTCTTCATCCAGACGGCATCTTCTATCTTCATCCTTTCGACGCAGAGCGGCTCCATCTTCAAGACATCCAGCGCGGAGCATCCTCTTCTGTCGACGGCTACTGAAGAATGAAGGTTCCTTTAAGGGACGTCATCCATCATGGTGTCCCTTGAATTCTGACTGGCTCAGCCAATCGGAATTAAAGGGTAAAAAATCCTATTGGCTGATGCAATCAGCCAATAGGATTTAGCTTGCATTCTATTGGTTGTTCCATTCAGCCAATAGAATGCAAGCTCAATCCTATTGGCTGATTGCATCAGCCAATAGGATTTTTTACCCTTTAATTCCGATTGGCTGATAGAATTCTATCAGCCAATCGGAATTCAAGGGACACCATCTTGGATGACGTCCCTTAAAGGAACCTTCATTCTTCAGTAGCCGTCAACAGAAGAGGATGCTCCGCGCCGGATGTCTTGAAGATGGAGCCGCTCCGCGTAGGAAGGATGAAGATAGAAGATGCCGTCTGGATGACTTCTGCCTGCCTGGAGGACCACTTCTTGTTTTTAAATATTTTTTTAATTTAAGTTTCAACAGCGGATGCAATTTAAGGCATATACAAAAAAAAAAAAACATTGTTAGGTCACCTCGCAGGGTGCCAAAGACAACATACTGAATAAAGATTATACACAGTAATAGTGCCAGTTCATTAAATCATATCCTTCTATAGTTAGAATAGTCACCAAATACCGCTTCTTTGGAGACACATATAACAACAATATACAAAGAAAAAGAAAACAAACCCAACAATTGCATTTGTGAATAGTTATATTATATCCTCATATGAGGATAACGCTGTTGATTAATTTTATCATCAACCTAAAATAACCTAATTTACACACATAAGGAGAAAAAAAAGAAAAAAAAAGAAAAAAAAAGGGGGGGTAAAGGGGGAACAGGGAGATGGGGGGAATGGGCACTCCATCCCTCCGCTCACTCCACCATCACTTATATCTTATAATTCTCTATAGAGAGATACCCAGTCAGCTGGAAAAAAGTTATGCAAAACGAATTCCATAAAGGCATTAGTATTCAAAAAGGGACGCAAAATCTGTTTTTGCAGATTACTTGAGTAGGACTTAATTATTGGAAGCCAACCATACAAAAATAATTTTATTTTAAAATAATTTTATTTTCTTATCGAAGACAGTTTTTAACTGAAACAATTCAAAAATAATCTGAAGCTGAATTTCCTTAAACAATACTGAGAATTTTGGTACAAAATGTGCTTTCCAGTTTTTAAAAATCAAATGTCTTACTAATAATATAATCGTATTGACCACGTTCTGATACAGGCCAAGATTCTCAGATTGACTAAATAAGAAGAAAATGTTTTCTAGTGAAAATTGAATCTGCAAATTGTAAAGGTTGGAAACCCTATTTTTTGCCACAATTGCAATATTTTTGGGCAATACCAAACCATGTGACAAAAATCTGCCCTTGGTAGACTGCACCGCAGGCATTTTGGGGTTGTAGAAGGAAACATTTTATTCAGTCTGTAAGGAGAGATATAAAAATGGTTAAATATCTTCATATGAGACTCTTTCCAGGAAGTAGGGACGAGACATTGGTTGAGAGCTGAAAAACTAGAAACAATTTTATTTTCATCCAACTCTGGAAAAATATATGACCATTTATTAATAATGTTCCCTATAGCCAGGGCACCCTGTTTGGACATCATAATATTGTATAATAAGGAAATAGAGGCATCACCCAACTTAAATTTTGAGCAACATAATTCAATTTCAGACCACGCGAAAGAAATAGAAAAGGTACAATCCAATGCGTCTATGTAGTGACGTATTTGCAAATATGCGAAGAAAGTCTTAATAGAAATGCCAAATTGAGAAATTAATTCTTGAAAGGAGACAACTTGTCCATTATCTGTCATGATCTGAGCTAAAAAGCAAAGGTTTTCATCCTTCCAGGATTGGAAGGCCTTGTTATAGATTCCTGGTAAAAATTGTGGATTCCCGCCAATAGGCAAGAACTTGGAAAAATTTGGATCTATCCCCAGCAAGGCACAACATTTCCTCCAGGCCAATACTATATTTTTAATAGTAATAAGATAATTAATATTAGATGGGAGTGTTTTGGGGGAGCAATGTAGAATTGCCTTTAACATGAACGGTTTACAATAGAAACTTTCAAGGTCAAAAGAGGAGACTACATTAGATTCTAAAATCCAGTCAATTGCTATATTGATCATAGCTGCCCAGTTATAGAGCTTAATATTGGGGAGGGAGAAACCTGCCAGTTCCTTTTTTAACATCAGTTTATCAAGAGATGTACATGCTTTTTTATTACCCCAGATAAATCTGGAGATGCAAAAGCATAGATTCTTTATATCTTTAATAGGAATATAAATTGGTAGATTTTGGAGGGGGTAAAGCAGTCTAGGAAAAATAATAGCTTTAAATAAATTAACCCGTGCCTTCAAAGAAAGTGGAAAAGACGTCCAAGTTTCTAAATCTGCTTGGATTTTTTCCAATAGGGGAATAAAATTTAAACTGTACCATTTTTTAGGATCTGTATGGAAAAAAAATGCCCAGATATTTAATACAGTCCACTGTCCTGAATGGAATTTCTTGAAGACTACTAACTGTTTTTTTAACCCATAGAAGTTCAGTCTTTTGCAAATTTACCCTGTAACTAGAAAATGCACTAAACTCTTTCAGGTATCTCATTGTCAGGGGAATAGACTGCCTAGTGTCCTTTAAAAAAAGTAAAAGATCATTGGCATAAAGTAATAGTTTGATTGTTTGTGTACCCAGAGCTATACCTTCCATCGTCTCCCTTAATTTATTCGCTAAGGGTTCTAGCGCAATATTAAATAATAGCGGCGACAGGGGGGAGCCTTGACGCGTACCTCTTTTCAAGGAGGACCACTTTTTGCCACTTGGATGAAGACTTTTCCCAGCTTCGTTGAGGACTTCTGCCCACTTGGATGAAGACTTCTCCCAGTTTGATGAGGATGGATGTCCGGTCTTCAAGAACTGTAAGTGGATCTTCGGGGGTTAGTGTTAGTTTTTTTTTAAGGGTTTATTGGGTGGGTTTTATTTTTAGCTTAGGGTTTGGGCAATGGTAAAGAACTAAATGCCCTTTTAAGGGCAATGCCCATCCAAATGCCCTTTTCAGGGCAATGGGGAGTTTATTTTTTTTAGATAGAATTTTATTAGGGGGGTTTGGTTGTGTGGGTGGTGGGTTTTACTGTTGGGGGTTGTTTGTATTTTTTTTTTTACAGGTAAAAGAGCTGATTTCTTTGGGGCAATGCCCCGCAAAAGGCCCTTTTAAGGGCTATTGGCAGTTTAGTTTAGGCTAGGGTTTTTTTTATTTGGGGGGGGGGGCTTTTTTATTTTGGATAGAGCTATTAGATTAGGTGTAATTAGTTTAAATATTTGATAATTTCTTTTTTATTTTGTGTAATTTAGTGTTTATTTTTTTTGTAATTTAGTTGTATTTAATTAATGTAATTTATTTAATTGTATTGTAATGTTAGGTGTTAGTGTGAGGTAGGTTAGCTTTTATTTTACAGGTAAGTTTGTATTTATCTTAACTAGGTAGTTAGTAAATAGTTAATAACTATTTAATAACTAGTCTATCTAGTTAAAATAAATACAAACTTAGCTGTGAAATAAAAATATAACCTAAGATAGCTACAATGTAACTATTAGTTATATTGCAGCTAGCTTAGGGTTTAATTTACAGGTAAGTATTTAGTTTTAAATAGGAATTAGTTAGGTAATAATAGTAATTTTTATTTAGATTTATTTTAATTATCTTAAAGTTAGGGTTAGGGTTAGACTTCGGGTTAGGTTTAGGGGCTAATATATTTATTTAGTGTTAGGGATGTGGGAGGCCAGAGGTTTAAGGGTTAATAGCTTTAGTATAGTGGTGGCAGCAACGTTGGGGGCGGCAGATTAGGGGTTAATAAGTGTAGGTAGGTAGCAACGACATTGGGGGCAGCAGATTAGGGGTTAATAAGTGTATGTAGGTATTGACGACATTGGGGGCAGCAGATTAGGGGTTAATAAGTGTAGGTGGCAGCGACATTGGGGGCTGCAGATTAGGGGTTAATAAGTGTAATGTAGGTGTCGGCGATGTCGGGGGCGGCAGATTAGTGGTGTTTAGACTCAGGGTTTATGTTAGGGTGTTAGGTGTAAACATAAATTTTCTTTCCCCATAGGAATCAATGGGGCTGCACTATGGAACTTTACACTCCTTTATTGCAGGTGTTAGGCTTTTTTTTAGCAGGCTATCCCCAGGAATAATATTCCCAACAGTAATTGAGGATGCCGTGGACTCACCATATCCGGAAAGAAAGAAATTTATCAGGTAAGAATAAATGTTGTTTTTATGTATTTTTCAGTTATTCTTATACTGTAAGTGTAACAGATCACTTCTTTCCATTTTGTCAATCTCTTCTATTGTTCTTATAATATTTGTTTCATTGTAATTCTTTTCTATAAATAGTTGTTTGAGTATTTCAGCCTGTATTTTGTATTCTTTGTTATTTTTACAATTTCTTTTCAATCTTATAAACTGACTTTTTGGGATGTTTGAAAGCCATCTTGTGTGGTGGCAATACTCAAACAACGATTTATAGAAAAGAATTACAATGAAACAAATATTATAAGAACAATAGAGATTGACAAAATTGAAAGAAGTGATCTGTTACAATATAAGAATAACCAAAAAATAGATAAAAACAACATTTATTCTTATCTGATAAATGTATTTATTTCCAGATATGGTGAGTCCACGGCATCCTCAATTACTGTTGGGAATATTACTCCTGACCATCAGGAGGAAGCAAAGAGCATGACAGCAAAGCTGTTAAGTATCACTACCCTTCCCACAATCCCCAGTCATTCAGCAGAAGGTAAATGGAGAAAAAGGAAGTAATACAAGGTGTAGCGGTCCCTGATGTTAGTCAGAAAAAGCTGTCTTAAAACAAAAAAGGGTGGGACCGTGGACTCAACATCTCCGGAAATAAATACATTTATCAGGTAAGCATACATTTTTTTTTTTTTTTCTAAGATATGGTGAGTTCACAGCTTCCTCAATTACTGTTGGGAACCAATACTCCAGCTAGAGTACACAAAGGACTAGGGAGGGACCAGACAGGTAGACCTAAACAGAAGGCACCACAGATTGAAGAACCTTTTCCCCAAAAGAAGCCTTAGCTTAGGCAAAAGTATCAAATTTATAAAATTTGGAAAAAGTATGTGTAGAAGACCAGGTTTCGGCCTTGCAAATCTTTTCCACAGAAGCTCCATTTTTGAAAGCCCAAGAAGAGGAGACAACCCTGGTGGAATGAGCTGTACTCAGGAGGCTTCTGACCAGAAGTCTCATAAGCCAAACAAATTATACTTCGCAACCAGAGAGAAAGAGAAGTAGCAGTAGCTTTCTGACCTTTATGTTTCCCAGAGAAACAAACAAAAAGGGCAGAAGACTGGTGAAAGTCCTTAGTCTCCTGTAGGTAAAATTTTAGGGCACGTACCACATCCAGGTTGTGCAAAAAATGTTCCTTATGAGAAGAAGGATTAGGACATAGAGAAGGAAAAACCATCTCTTGATTAATATTTCTACCTGAAACTACTTTAGGAAGAAAACCAAACTTAGTACTAAGAACCGCCTAATCGGCATGAAATAGAAGGTAATGCGAATCACACTGCAAAGCCGAGAGTTCTGAGACTCTCTGAGCAGAAGAAATAGCAATAAGAAACAAAACCTTCCAAGACAACAACTTAATGTCTATGGAATGCATGGATGAAGGAAGGGACCCTGAAGTAGAAGGTCCTCCCTCAGAGGCAGTCTCCAAGGTGGAAAGGATGACATTTCCACTAGGTCTGCATATCAAATCCTGTGAGGCCACGCCTTCTCCTGCTTGATACTAGCAATGACTCGTGGAAGGAGAGCAAACGGAGGAAACAGGTATGCCAGCCTGAACTCCCAAGGGACCACCAGAGCATCTATCAGAGCGGCCTGTGGATCCCTTGATCTTGACCCGTACCTCGGGAGCATGGCATTCTGCCGAGATGCCATCAGATCCAGCTGCAGCATCCACCATCTGAGGGTCAAGCTGGCGAACACCTACGGATAGAGCTCCCACTCCCCAGGATGAAAAGTATGTCTTCTCAGAAAATCCGCTTCCCAGTTGTCCACTCCCGGAATGTGGATGGCAGATAGACAGCAATTGTGAGCTTCTGCCCACTGAATAATCCGAGTCACCTCTTTCATGGCTAAGGAACTCTGAGTTCCTTCTTGGTGGTTGATGTAAGCCACTGAGGTTATGTTGTCCGACTGGAACCTAATAAACTGGGTTAAGGACAACTGAGGCCAAGCTATCAGAGCATTGAAGAACGCTCTCAACTCAAAGATGTTTATGGGGAGAGCAGACTCCTCCCAAATCCAGAGTCTCTGCGCCTTTAACGAGTCCCAGACTGCTCCCCAGCCCAGCAGGCTGGCGTCCATAGTCACAATCACCCAGGAAGGTCTCCGGAAGCATGTGCCCTAAGACAGATGCTCCTGAGAAAGCCACCATGGAAGAGAGTATCTTGTCGACTGATCTAAATCTATCCTCTGAGACAGATCTATCTATTTATCTATCTATCTGTCAGGAATCCTGTTCCTGTGTCACACTTCCTTTCCAAACTCCTCCCATCATGTCTTTAAAACTGTTGCGCACCTTTTACCTGATGCTTAGTATTTTGTTTGTAGCCTTGTATACCAGCTTGAATCCTAAGCTTCTGTAACTCAGGTTACGCATCTCGTGGATACCCCCCTAAACATCAGAACATCCGACCTTCAAATTTGACACCAACTACTTACTCTAGGAGGAGTCCTTCAGTATCCATCTGAAATCCTGAGTTCAAATATTTATTTGCTTTCCGCTAACGATACTCGCTCTCAGCTGAGCCAGACATTCACTTCCTGTTTACACGGACTTCAGCAAACTGAAAAGGCTGCTCCTTCCGATCCCGCAGTAAAAACAACGCTGCACCGAGGTAGGATATAAGGAAAGAATGCACACTAAAGCTTAAGAATCTAAGGGTGATTGATTCGATATTCGGGCTAACTGCCCTCCTTTCTCTGATGACTCACACCTCTGGGGAATTCATTCGCTGACGTCACCTGTCAATCAATCTAAGGCAGATACTTTGTTTCCTCAGTGAAGGCACTCATATAAAACGAGCTAAACTGATTTATGTTACCATTCACCTGTCAATCAGACTCAAAGGCAGTTACTTTGTTCCCACAGTAAAGGCTGATACACAACTTCCTAAATTGATATGTTACCACTAACACTGCTGGCAACCTAAACACTTTGTGTTGAGCAGTTTACTATTTTTTCTGCAGCAAATTTCACTTACACTTATTATAACTACTTAAAGCCATAGTAGTTCTCGAGTTGTCAAGTGATACATATACTTAAAGGTATAAGCCTAGGGTTGCCACCTGTCCCTTAAAATACAGAACACTTATAAGTTATACATGCTGCAGGGTGTGCAGGGAGGATTATGAATAGTGCTGTCCAGAAACACAATACATGTTCCTCCCTGCACACCCTGCAGCATGTGTAACTCATAAGTGTCCAGGAAAACATGGCTGAGGTGGCAACCCTATATAAGCCCAACCTCGGAGTCTGTAGTTGTGATCCACAAGTTTCAGTATTCTCTTGGAAAATTTTGTGACATATTTGACATAATACTAAGCAAGTGTGGAATGAATCCAGCAGACTTACCCCAGATTGTATTTAACCTATCACAGGGGGTAGACCAATTAGAGCAAGGTCTAAGAGACTTGGAAATTGAGAATCAATCCCTTAGGAAAATCATTAGAGAATCTATGACACAAAGATCACAGCAACCAGAACCCACCCCCGAACCAGTCGTGTCATTACCTGAACCCTTTTCTTGTAATAGGAAATTATACCGCCATTTTAAGAATGCATGTTTACTACTGTTTAACCTAAAACCCGAAAACCTACAGTACTGAGAGGATCAAGGTACTGACAATAATATCTTTCCTGAGGGGAGAGCCTAGGGTCTGGGCGGACTCTTTTTTTTAAAACGATCAGCCCATACTAGGTTCATTGGATGAATTTCTCAATAATATGGATGAACTATACCTTGATACAAACGTTCAGTTGATTGCCGAAGCTGCCATGCGCAGTCTCAAACAAGGAAAGCGTGTAGTTGAAGACTACATCACTGAGTTTAAACAATATGCCACAGACTCTCAATGGAATCTGATCGCCCTAAGGAACCAGCTGAGGCTAGGTTCAGCCGACAATATTAAAGATGAGCTTGCTCGCACTGACTTACAGTACCTAAAACCTTGGAGTCACTTATGAAGTTGGCTAACCAAATAGACCGCAGATTGAGGGAAAGACGGTCTGAACGCTATCACATTGAACAAGAACCACGAGTGTATTCCAGTACTACCCAATCACTCCCAACCACTATTACCAAGGCAGAACCTATGGACATAGGTCTGGCCAGGTGTCCTTTGACTCCAGAAGAATGGAGTTGTCGTAGAAAAAAACAGTTGTGTATGTACCGTGATCAAAGAAACATAAGTCACATAAAGTTTTCGCATCTCAGACTAACCCTAATATTCCCACTTACTGTGTTCTTTCTCTGTTTTTACAGTGGGATCAAGTCAACCTCTCCACTGAAGCTATCCTCGATTCAGGAACCTATGGCAATTTTATTAATAGTGCTCTTGTAAAAAAGAATAAAATACCAAATGTGTTAAAGCATAAATCTGTTTCAATACGTGTCATAGATGGTTCCACCATAGCCACTGGTGCTATCACACATCAAACTATCCCACTTTTAGTACGAACCTTATCTGGTCATAGTACATAAAATTTGACGGGTAAAATCTTAGTTTAGCATTCTAAATCATTTTCTCAGCCATATCTCATTATTTTCCTACAAAAATTGGCGTGGGGGTTCAGATGAGGGCTACCAACAATACTGCAGTGTTTGTGTCTCCAGGAACAAAAAGGGGAGCCCTATTTTGGGGTGTAAAGTCCCTGTTTTCCCCATAGACTTTACACAGCCAGCCAGCTCTGCTCACCTACATGGATACATTGTATCAAACCCTCAGCCTACAGGTTTTTATACATTTGTAGCTGTTTACTGTACACAGTCACTTAAAGCAGCCCTCTCAGTAACATCTGTACAAACTGCTGAGGAAATAATGTTCACACAGCCTTAAAGGGCAGGATAGCACCTGGTCACACAGGCCTAGATTTGGAGTTCGGCGGTAGATGGGTTGTTAACGCCACGCGTGTTTATGTCTAACGCACGGCATTGTTTGACTCCGGTATTTAGAGTTAAAATAAGACCATCTAACGATGCTCCTAACGCGTGTATGTCACACGCGTAATACTGCCCGCGTTAGACAGTCTCCCATAGAGATCAATGGGAAAGGCAAAAAATAGCTTTTTTCACCTAACACTCGATCTCACGAGAATACGTACAGCTCGGTCATATGACGCATACCACATCATGCACAACAATAACACGCCGCAAATGTCACAACAACAATCAATCAACAAAGCACACAAGCATTACACATTCACAAGCGGGGGAAGTTTTAATACAATTTTATACGTGGAATACGCATATACTTTAAGATGCGGAAAATCGCTAAATAACAACAAGGATTAAAAAAGATATACATACACTCGAAACCAAATCGCATTCAATATCACTATATATTAGGACAAACATACATATACAACACTTCACGAAGAACACACCATCGCAAATTCACATTTAAAAAGAATACTATTGGACAATGAAAGATAAAACGAACACTATGACATCATCGCATTCTACACATTCCACAAATACCAACTCAAAATGAGCATGCGCAAATTCACACACTTAATACACATTGCAATAATATTAATTGCTAATAAAGCACACCTGAACACTATTTACAACGGAAATTGGGACATCATTAAACATTTACACAGGGTATATAAGCACCACACAAGCATGGCTTCTTTGACTGTGTTGCTGTTGGGTCTTTGGAGATTGGAGGTTTAAGAATAGAGAGTTTGAGAATTTTTGAGAGTGAGTTAGTGTTAGCGTGAGAGAGTGAGTGAGTTAGTGGGAGTTAGTGGGAGTGGGAGAGAGTCTGTTAGTTGGAGCGTGAGTGAGTTAGTGGGAGTTATTAGTGAGAGTTGTTAGTGGGAGCGTAAGTTACTGGTAGTTAGTGAGAGTTAGTGGGAGTGTTTGTTAGTGAGAATTAGTAGTAGTGTGAGTTAGCGAGCGAGTGATTTTTCTGTACACTTAACACATTTACACGCAAACACATTCAATACATACATACACTTATCAATAACACTACATACACTCCATACCCCCTACCCCCTCATACTACACTCCATACCCCATTCCTTGTAGTCCCATTCCCTTTCATCCCATTTACTCTTATCCCATACCCCATACCCATCCCATACCCATCCCCTAGTTACATTTAGTTTACATATCCTCCTTTTAGTCTTCTTCTTTTCGTTTATTTAAATACTCCTTACCCTCTTTGTTTTTTACATCCCTCTCACACTTTAAGCACCTTTTTTGTCTTTTTAGTTCTTTATTTTGCCCCCCTTTAATTTCATCACACTCACTTTTTGTTTGATTATTTGGGGTTTAGTTTAGGGAAGAGATGGAGGCCAGTCAGGGGACAGGTAGAGGGGGGAGTAGAGGGGGGAGTAGAGGGAGGGGGAGAGGAACAGGGCAGGAAGGGGGGCAGGAAGCGGGGGTGGAAGCGGTGGGTGGACCCAGCCACTTGGTTCAAGATGACCAAGTGGCTGGGCCCAGTGGCGGTCAGAGTAGGGCTTCACAGTCCGGGAAACAGAGGGCATCGTCACAGGGGAAGGCCAAGGCGACTAGGGAGGCGAGGTTTTCGATGGAGGAGAAGGAGGCCCTCGTAGAGGCCTATATGGCCAGGCATAGGATGCTGCAGCACCAAAAGACCACCCCGACTGACAAGAGGAGGCTCTGGAATGAGATCAGGAATGCAGTCAGATATGGATTCGATCAAACATCGCTACCGGGACTGTAAACTGGAACTGAAAAAAAAGTTAAGCCTGGAGGCACGACATGCCGCAGGAACCGGTGGCGGACCTGCCATTGAAATAGAGTACTGCCGATGGGAGGAAATGTTGCGGCCCAGCATCTCCGAGGTGGAAGTAGTCGGTATCGGAGGAATCGATACCGGGAACCTGCCACTCTCATCTGACGGTAAGCTCATTGAACAATAATTTCACATACGAATGTATTTCAATGGACACTATACGCAAACATTTACTTTCATGATTGAGGTAGCGAATACAATTTGACAAAACATTCAAATGTACTTAAATTACCTAATTTGAATCCTTCTTGAGATATATTTTAATGAAGAAATAGCCATGCACACGGTGAAACAATCACAGGAGGCAGCTATATTCAGCTAACAATCAGCATCTTAGAAGCATATTTAGATATGCTTTTCAGCAAAGAATATCCAGAGAATTAAGCGAATTAGATAAGAAAAGTACATTCGAAAGTTGATACAAAATGTATGCTTCTAAATCATGAAAGATAAAACATTGGGTTTCATGTGTTAAGGATCAGATTAATGCTATAACGTTGTTTACACGCATTCAATTACTTTGCGGTTACATCAGTATCTAGGCTATAGGTTAGGTGTGCATTTAAACAGACTGAAAACAAACGCAAAAACATTCACATTGACCACAGATATCACAAACACGGTTTATAAAAAGCGGAAATCGTATTGATTGTTTGTTAGATTTCAAAGTGGATTAATGATTCTGCATTTGTAATTGTATCGTAAGCTAAGTCATTTAAACATTTATTTGCAAATATGCTAATATATACATTTCTTTTTTTCTTTTTTTTTTAATATACAGAGTCTGGGGACGAGGCAGCACAGCCTCCTGCATCTCCCCGGGATGAGAGTGGTGGTGAGGAATTTCCACTTCGGAGGGAAGAGGCCCCCCGTGACGAACAGCGCACGGGAGATGATGAAGAGGCCCCGGAAGCACAGGAGGATCCCGCGGAACCCGAGGCCCCTCAAAGACCCGCACTCCGCCGTGCACGGGCACCCTGCCGTGCACGGGTACAACAAGCACAACAAGAGGAAATAGCGGAGGTGCGGGTTCTACTGGACTACATAGACCAGATGCGTACCTCCCGGATAGAAAATATAGAAGGACGCAACAGAATACTTGATGCCCAAAATCAAATTATTCAAGGACAAAATGAAATCATCAACATACTGAATCGAATAGAAGAAGGACAAACCAGAATATTTCAGCTTCACCAAGAAATGTTCACTTTTTTCCGGTAGGCGCATGCTGGTCTACCTCCTGTTGCTGGGCCTCTTGTTGCTGGGCCTCTTGCTGCTGGGCCATCTCCTCCTGCCGGCCCATCTCATCCTCCTCAGCCATCTACTCCTCCTCAGCCATCTACTCCTCCTCAGCCATCTACTCCTCCTCAGCCATCTTCTCCTCCTCATCCATCTTCTCCTCCTCATCCATCTTCTCCTCCTCAGCCATCTACTCCTCACCTTGGTCGTCCCAGTACTCTTCCTTCCACTCTTCCCACAACAGCTCCAAGGAGGACTCTTCGGAGTCGGCAGTTGCCTCTCCCAGAGCCTCAGCCCCGTGGGAAGAGGGGAAGGAAGAGGAAGTAAGTATTTTTTTTCATCTTTACTGGGTTTTTTAATTTAATGTGTAATGGATAGGTATGTGATGATGTGGTTTTCATACACTTGTGGACCACACTCTGTATATAATCGACTTCTATGGGACCGGGTCCATGGAGGCAGATTGTTTGCAGAGTGTGGGTTATAAGTGTGTGAAAACCACATCATCACATACCTATCCTTGTTCATGATATTGATTGGTTTCTGTGATGTGATGTCCAAACTGTTTCCCGAATCGCTAACTAAATTACCATAACAATTATCCATTATGGCATATTACTGTTTGAATGCCAATAACACAGCTTAAAGGGACAGTCAGAAAATTATTGATTCCAAAGAAAACACTGTATTATGCATTATAAAGTTGGAAACAACAAAACATGGAGAAATACGTGTGACTTATGTGCTTACCCTTGTATCTCTGACTATGAAAAATGACCACTTATTTGTTGTTCATACATAACAACATTTTAGATATCAATGATCAATACATGGTCAATAATATGCTGTATGAGCACAAGGTTTTACATATACAAATGCTATCCAAATGCCCTCTAGTGCTCAAATTGTATAATGATTACAAGCACTCTTCAAGATCGAAGAAATGAGCACACCAACCTCATAGGTTTAGATAGCAAATTTAAATAAACCCAGACAAATGTTCAATTGTTGAGAAACATTTGATATCCTTGATATTACATAATTGACTTTTAGAATAATGAAAAACATTATTTTTTTTCTAAACTGTCCCTTTAACAACATTACATATGCTAACACATATTTGAAGCTTGTTGGTATATCTACATGTACTTTGTTAAAAAATAAATATTGAAATCACATTTATATTGACGTGTTAAATAAAGTCTATTTTCTTTAAGAGACATTATTGTGTTAATATTTTATTGTAAATACATTTTTTTTTAACAATGAATATGGTTTAAAGTCCTTTTAGGAGTGGGGGGGGTGAAAATATGCTAACAATAATATATTTGAAGATTAAACTATGTGGATCTCATACATGATACAAAAAACATTTGCATTCAAGGGACAGTATCCTATATTTTTAACAGAACTGTATGTAATAGACACTACTACAAACAACAAGATTAACATATACTGATATCAATATTAAAAAGCTTCAAACACTTGAAAATAAAATAGGGTTAGCTATATTGAAAATATAGATGAACCCCCATTACAACCGTAAAACAACACAATACCCCATCATTAACATATGAAAATACCCTTTACACAAACTGGAGAAAGCTGGAGATGGTACTCACATGAAACTCAGAGGCTTTGCGAGGAGTCAGAAAATTACTTACATTTTCTTAGAACAGAAGAAAAAATAAACGTATTGGTTAAACAATGGACTATCTAACTAGAGACAAAATCAAAGCTTTTGATTTATAATGTGAGTGTCTAATGAACCTTTAATAAAATATACAACGAAATTACATTTAGAATAAGTCGGCATCATATATTTAGCATATGATAAAGATAAATGCATATTGATTACTTTATTCAAACACAATAGCGCATATTTATTAATTAGATATATTCAACATTAAACACAACATTAATTTTTCAGAAAAAGGAACATATTGTTGACAAACATATTAAACATGGACTATAGAGATTTGCACTTGCCTAGAAATATCATATGCATGAAAACATTTTGCTTTCGTTCGTTGATTCAACCAGACATCCAGCAAAAGAGAATGTGGTGGTCTTTATCAGCTACGGGTCAACAATGTAACATGATGCAAATAATACATATTCGCAAGCTTTTTAAAATTGGCTGCAGTCACAAACGTTTTTAACGTGCACAAATATTGCGGGACTACGTAATCCAATCAGACGTTTTTTTACCTTTACATGTGACGTCTTAACATGGCGCTTCCTTGATCACGTAAGAACGCCATCCAATGAAAGGCACATTATTGATCACGTAAGAACGCCCAAAAAAAAAGGCGCATCCTTGATCGCGTCAAAACGCAATCCAATAAAAGGCATATTCCTGATCACGTAAGAACGTCAGTCAATACAAGGAATCATTGGACAGCCTGGCAGGTGACGTCTTAAGCAACATGGCGCATCCGAGATCACTGAAAAACCGCAGACAATACAAGGACTCAGTGACATCTTGGCATATCACTAAGAAACGTATTTATATTTTAGGAACTAGTATGTGTGTAGATTGCTATCTAGGAATGACAACAAATCATGAATCATCTTTTCGGACTTGACTGTCCCTTGAACTATAGCTATGGTGTATATCTTTAACATTTAAAAGATACACATGAGAAATACATATGCCATTGATGTTTTAAGATATGTTTGGATTGTTGTTGAATAACAATAATGATACATGGATTGGTTAAACGTGTCATTTATTCAAGTTTAATTATTGTCAGCCTACCTATAGGCATATATGGGAGGAGATGTATTTTGTTAACATATTATTTAACAAATATTCATCATCTAAATTATTTGCATTACACACAGAGATTTATTTGGTTACACTTTTACAATAATATAGAATTGAAAATGAAATACAGGTGCTGTCAACATTACAATAAGATTGTTTATTAATAAAATTATATGTCCTTGTTCATGTAAAAAGGACAAAAACGCTTTAGAAATGGAAATACATTCATTAACAATTGTGATCAACATCACTTAAAGGGACATTATTTTGTTTTTAAAAAGAGCATACACATAGACAATACTATTTCAATAAAATGAACACTTTACAGGGATTATATCATTGTATCAATACTCAGATCATTTGGTAAAGGTGCATCAATTCATGCAGAGTTTCTAAATACACACATGGATCTGAACATTGAAATATACATATATACACAAATAACAATCTATATATACATATATAAAACAATTACTATGCTAATCATAATCAGGCAATGATAAAGCTAAGAGAAAATAATATAAAGACAAATAATAAGATTACATTGGAGATGTTAATCTTAAAGTCATTTACTATTGTCTTACATATATGATTTTATTATAACAGTTATATTTGGTAGGTCCCTTTAAGGATCAACAACATAAACTAGAGCTTTCAAAAAATAACATGAATAATGAGGACAAAGATTCGTGAAATAAAATGTATTTTATTAGTATGTAAGAAAACATACACAACGTTTATAAATAATCTTGTAAAAATAAAGAATATATGAGCCATATGACAAGGTAACACAGTGCATCACAGTCCATGAAGAGAGTTGCCAAGGGCCAGCATAGCCCCATTGGAGACATATGACAAGGTAACACAGTGCATCACAGTCCATGAAGAGAGTTGCCAAGGGCCAGCATAGCCCCATTGGAGACACATGACAAGGTAACACAGTGCATCACAGTCCATGAAGAGAGTTGCCAAGGGCCAGCATAGCCCCATTGGAGACATATGACAAGGTAAAAGAGTGCATCACAGTCCATGAAGAGAGTTGCCAAGGGCCAGCATAGCCCCATTGGAGACATATGACAAGGTAACACAGTGCATCACAGTCCATGAAGAGAGTTGCCAAGGGCCAGCATAGCCCCATTGGAGACACATGACAAGGTAACACAGTGCATCACAGTCCATGAAGAGAGTTGCCAAGGGCCAGCATAGCCCCATTGGAGACATATGACAAGGTAAAAGAGTGCATCACAGTCCATGAAGAGAGTTGCCAAGGGCCAGCATAGCCCCATTGGAGACATATGACAAGGTAACACAGTGCATCACAGTCCATGAAGAGAGTTGCCAAGGGCCAGCATAGCCCCATTGGAGACACATGACAAGGTAACACAGTGCATCACAGTCCATGAAGAGAGTTGCCAAGGGCCAGCATAGCCCCATTGGAGACATATGACAAGGTAAAAGAGTGCATCACAGTCCATGAAGAGAGTTGCCAAGGGCCAGCATAGCCCCATTGGAGACATATGACAAGGTAACACAGTGCATCACAGTCCATGAAGAGAGTTGCCAAGGGCCAGCATAGCCCCATTGGAGACATATGACAAGGTAACACAGTGCATCACAGTCCATGAAGAGAGTTGCCAAGGGCCAGCATAGCCCCATTGGAGACACATGACAAGGTAACACAGTGCATCACAGTCCATGAAGAGAGTTGCCAAGGGCCAGCATAGCCCCATTGGAGACATATGACAAGGTAAAAGAGTGCATCACAGTCCATGAAGAGAGTTGCCAAGGGCCAGCATAGCCCCATTGGAGACATATGACAAGGTAACACAGTGCATCACAGTCCATGAAGAGAGTTGCCAAGGGCCAGCATAGCCCCATTGGAGACATATGACAAGGTAACACAGTGCATCACAGTCCATGAAGAGAGTTGCCAAGGGCCAGCATAGCCCCATTGGAGACACATGACAAGGTAACACAGTGCATCACAGTCCATGAAGAGAGTTGCCAAGGGCCAGCATAGCCCCATTGGAGACATATGACAAGGTAAAAGAGTGCATCACAGTCCATGAAGAGAGTTGCTAAGGGCCAGCATAGCCCCATTGGAGACATATGACAAGGTAACACAGTGCATCACAGTCCATGAAGAGAGTTGCCAAGGGCCAGCATAGCCCCATTGGAGACACATGACAAGGTAACACAGTGCATCACAGTCCATGAAGAGAGTTGCCAAGGGCCAGCATAGCCCCATTGGAGACATATGACAAGGTAAAAGAGTGCATCACAGTCCATGAAGAGAGTTGCCAAGGGCCAGCATAGCCCCATTGGAGACATATGACAAGGTAACACAGTGCATCACAGTCCATGAAGAGAGTTGCCAAGGGCCAGCATAGCCCCATTGGAGACATATGACAAGGTAAAAGAGTGCAACAGGCACAACAATAAACTTTTAAAAAGGCCAAATGGCAACAATAAAAATACAAATTCAACATGTGGACGGAGGATTCTTATCTGCCACCATGGAGCATATCCAGATCCTCCACTTACTGGTCATCCTCTTCATTGTCCTGTGCATGTCCAGCTCCAGATTCAGGCCTTGAACTTAATCGCATAATTGCACGCAGAGTCAAGTCCTGAACCCGGAGCTGGGCCTGCATGGTGTTGTTCATCCCTCTCAGGACAGCTGCGTTCCTCAACACGGCCTGCTCTACTCTTGCTATACCTTCTAGCATGAGCCATGCTGAGTCACAGCCTAAAATAAAATAAAATGAAATATTAAGGATAATTACACAACAGACTAAAAATTTTTACTACATACATTGTCATCATAAAGACAAATAATTCTTTACATCAATTAGTTTACATTTATTCTTTACACATTAATTAGGTTATTCAGACAGACAGAAATCATTAAAGGGACATGTTACTCAAACATGTTGTCCCCTTTAATTGGTTTTAGATGATCCACTTATACAGCTTGAGTGTATCAAATCTTGTTAAAGGATTTACATTGTACTTACATCAGCAATTTAAAAATTAAATTTAGACTGTGGTAGCCACACCTATCCTTAAACATTTTGGCATTGAGGACAAGCTGTTTAAACATAGCAACCTGAAGAAATTACATTCCCACTGGGTTAGACAAGAGATAATAATCAACATTTGTACATAAATTGTTGGATCCAAGTAGTGGTGATTGGTATATGTAGTGATATCCAATTAAAGGGACACTGAACCTAAATATTTAATGGACTGATTCAGATAGAGCATGACATGACAAATCTTTATAAATTACACATATTCATTATATGTTTTAATTCTCAAGCTATATTTTGAATGCAAGAATGTTGCTTTTTATGGAAGCCAATATTTTTTTATCAACTTTGTTTGTGCCTGCTGGTTGATGGATACATTCATCCAACAATAAAGAAATGATGGCCAGATTTATTTTATTGTTTAAACTAATTATAGGAATTACTTTGTTTCCAAAAATATATCAAGAGAATGACGAATAATTCATAAGAGTATTAAATTCTAAATTTGATTAACATTGCATGCTGGATTGGAATCACAATTTAAAAAATTTAACTTCACTGTACCTTTAAGTATCTTATAACGTGTATTTTGAATGATACTTACAGCTGTGCCTGGGAAGGACAATCCGACACCCAGGACAATGAAGGTTGAGACAGGGGGGAGGGATGGGATTGGCTTGGGGAGGGATGGGAGTGGCTTGGGGAGGGATGTTAATGGCTTGGGGAGTGGTGAGCTGCCGCTCCGGGGTAGGCCGTACAGCTAGGGAGTGGGGAGTTTGGGTCTGGGCAGCTGTACGGGCCAGAATACGGGGAGAGCGGCGAAGGGGGGTGTATGGGCGTTTTTTGGGAGGGACAGGATATGAACTATGGGAAGGGCTGGCAGTGGTCTGGGCATGGTCAGGAGTTTGGTCATGGGAAGGGGTCTGGGTCTGTGCAGGGGTCTGGCCATGGTCAGGGGTGTGTGCATGGGGAGGGGTCTGTGACTGGGCAGGGGCGGAAACCAGATGACCAGAAGTGGTGGATCCATCTGAAAATGTAAAGAAAATATATTAACATCTCATACATCCTGACATCAAATCAACGCATTTCAAATTGATTATGTTTTCAATATACTTCGAAGTGTGTTTGAATTTGTAAACAATTCTGAAATGAGGATATGGTATGTATATAGGCACTCAGATGAATATCAATGACTGTCTGTACAATTTTAACCTTATTATTGTGTTTTGGCCTGGAATATGCATGTGACATAATGATGGCATGAATTATAAATTTTTAAAAAAAAAAATCCAAGCAGATTTTCATGCTGCCTGATATAGAAAGGGGGCAGTAGTGTATTTGAACAGACAAATAATATTCCTTTTTAAAGGGCAAAAGCTGTAGACTTTGAATGTCTTCAATAAAATGATTTCCAAAAAAGAAACATGTTGGAAACATGATAGATATATTTCACATACCATCAGACTCCAAGGCAGCCTCTTCCTCCTCCGTCCCACATGTTACATCAATCTCTGTAAAACATAACATGTTGTGTACACGTTAAGATCAGATATTATAACATGTTACTGTTGCTCAAATACGCACATCAATGTTGCATTAAAGATATACACACACAAAGTTATGATTTACATCATTTTGATGGAGCATACAAATGACAATAGATTTGTTATTGTCAATGAATCTGATTTTAAATGTATTGTTTGTATTAATGTTAAAATCATAAAAGCATAGTACATAGAACATTTAAGATTTCTCATGTGTGTATCACTTGATGACTGTTGTCAAAAAATAAAATGGAAACAAACATATGTTATACATCTTATGAATAACAAATGTGTAGACTAATAAAGTTGAAATTATTAATCGTTCAATATTAAAAGAAAATTAATATATAATCAGAAGAGAAATAATTTTAATTTTTATAATGTTATGCTTCATCAGAATCATGATCATAATATTGATTAGCAATACACCTTCAATTACATATAAATGAGTCAATGGACTTACTAGGAGACCGCAAAGGCGGCTCTATGTCACTGCTGGATTCCTGTGGGCTCACCACACCAACTCTCTCTATGAATGATATAGATATATATTATTAAACACATTTGGGATATCACTAAATCACATCTGTCTCGAATTTTAACATTAATCAACTTTAAAATGTGAAGAATAGAGCAGTCATTACACCAGAAAATGCTTGATTGAATCAAGGGGATTCTGTTCAAATTTCTGTATTGAACATATGTTTAATGTCAGACTACATTAGACATCAAATTCATCTCAGATGCTGCTATTGCATATCTAAATATACCCATTGATCAATGTTCTTAACCCTTTAAGGACACAGCTTTCACTTTGCTCAATTGTTTTATGACGGAATAATTCCGTCATATGTCCTTAAGAAGTTAAAAGAATACACACAAACCACATATTGAAGAGCATCTGTTGACAAATCGAAACAAACACATGTGTCACATCGAGCCATTTGTGCAATGTACAGTAATCTTGTTTAGGACACAACACATATTTATCACAATACAAAACAAAATTGATTATTACAAATATGTAATCATGGTGCTGTTAGAGTATGCAGATATCTATAAAGTAACTCCAACAGAGAATGTGAATTATATATCAATAGTTTTTAATAAAAAGAATGTAAAGATGAATGAATCTATTTTGTCTTAAAGGGACACTGACATGATTAATTTAAATAATTGATTTCTATGTTCAAACTGTTCAAAATGATTTAACATTGACTCCTATTATAATTAGAATGTTGCTCGATTTTAATCTTAAAGGCAGATAAGCAATATTGGATTCAATAAATATTGTTTGTTGAAGGTATCCACCAATCATCAATAAAAACCCAGGTTGGTCAACCAAAATTTAGATGCACATAAACGTACTTTCTTGATTTTAAAATACATTTAGCAATAGAATATGTCACATATGATGATAGTATTATATTTTTATGTTTATTAATATTGCATACTGTATCTGAATGACAATATTAATAATTGTAGCTCAGTATCCCTTTAATCTAAAATTAAATTGATTCCACAATGTTGTTGTTAATGAATTATCTACTCCATATGTTGATGTAATGAATGGTATTGAGCATGCAATTCAAATCTAATATGTTATTTAAGGATATCCGAAGAATTATTTAATTTTCATCTATTAAAGAGACATTACATATAAATATTGAACAATGTGTATTTAGTATGTAATGTTCAGTCCATGTTTCTAAGACAAATGTCAATTAAAAAGAGACATACCATACTGTGACAAGCCCTGGCTTGAGGATCCAGCAGCCACATCCATATCTGTAATATATTAAATGAGGATTGCATATCATTAATACTAATCATGCCATGTTTAAAAACTTTACATTACTAACAAATCAATTGAAAAATATTAATCCTTTGGTAGTCCCATGAGTTAATTGTTTCCTCAATTAAATTAATTATAAATATATCCTGGACTCTTATTTTCAATCAGTTGTGTTGTTTACTGTATCTTTAATAATATCTGCTTGTTATTTCATAATCATCAATTGATGGCCATATGTTATAATTTATTTGTATTCTTCGTTTTTTATTAGCTATAATATTGAAAATAAGAATACTGTATTCTTCACTAATCTAAGAATTCCCATTTAATTTTGAACAACATGTATAAAGCAATGCCACTTACAGCAAAGCCATGTTAACGTGGATGAGAAATGCCATTTTCGCGATCATTGCGCAATGATTCCAAGCGGAATTACGCATCCGTCATTTGACCAACATGTATAAAGCAATGCCACTTTCCGCAAACCCATGTTAACGTGGATGAGAAATGCCATTTTCGCGATCATTGCGCAATGATTCCAAGCGGAATTACGCATCCGTCATTTGACCAACATGTATAAAGCAATGCCACTTTCCGCAAACCCATGTTAACGTGGATGAGAAATTACATTTCCACTCTGTGACGCATATTCTGTAGAGCGCAAGAAACATCATTCCTATTTCATGTGTCAATAATCTAAAATCAGATATCTAAACATCATATGTAGTGTATGTTGTGAGATCTGTATAGGTTTAGTATCTGACTATATACACATTTTTTGATTAAAAAAAGAAATATTAAGATATTATATGAAGTTGGATAATTACCTGGTTCAGATTCTCCATCTCCTCCCAGGCCACCGGACGGAGAAGCATCTGCCCTGGCCCCCGCGTCAGGACTTTCAGATCCCGCAGCTGGGAGGGAAGAAGAGGAGGCCGAGGATGGCGAGGATCTAAATCTTTTGGGGACCCGGAGATTGAGGAGCTCGCATAAAGTCACCTCATAAGGGAGTAGGTACAGTTTCCGCGGGGCCTTTCTTTGGCCCCCTCTTTTACGGGCTTGTACCCAGTCCCTTATGAGGTTGACTTTTTTCGATAAACGCAACCTCATATCTCCGAATCTCCTCATGATCTGATCCTGGGTCCTCTGGACGTCACACACCAATCTAACCGCATTGGTGATAGACTCCCAGAGGGCCTTCTTAACAGGCGCATCTGTCGAGCTCCTCTTGTTCCCAAACAGCTGGGGATAAAAGTCCTTGACGGCGTGGACCAGTGCAGCGCTCTCCTCCTTGGTGAACCTGGGAACTGACATGCCTGCTGGGTTGTATAATAATAATATATATTGCCTGCAGGCATTAGAGAACTGACAAAGATGGCAACGTGTAATGGACTTTTATATGGTGAAGTAAACATGAGATGCACCATGGGACAATTTATCTGTACATCTGATTGGATAAAAGTTTGAAATATTGTTATAATGTCTGTGAGACCATCCTGACTCAAGTTGTGTTTGTGTGATGAACTCTGATTGGCCGTTCCTTAATGTTTCATATCTTAGTAACTTCCTTACACATACCGCTTGGTGGTGCTGTTACTTCATTTTTCATGTAGACTTATTTGTAACTCATGGGCCTGTCATGCGGATATGTGTGACGCAGATTTAATATCCGTGATCCGTTAAATATTAATGATTAAATACTCTTTAAAATCTAATACTGTCACATTATTAAATGTTGTCGACATTTCTCGGTTTAATAACGGTCTGTTTCTTTAATACAAATACACATTTAATATTGTATGTCTTTATTGTTCTTTAAATAAATTTATTGTGAAGTATTGACATTGCTCTATTAAATGTCTTTATAATGCACATTGATTGTGTGCTATTGCGTGACATTAGACTAATGTTTAAAGATGCTAATCTGGTGTTTCAAGATGCGTTTCCCACGCAATATTTCTTAATGTTAAAATTCAGGTTAGAATGTCAGTAACTTGGATAATCTGTTTATAAATATTAAACTACAGCTTTGTTATTAGCAAATAAACCTCGAGCTTGTATTTGTCTGAAGTGCTCATATATGTTATTGTGCAATGGCGTCTTTAGTTTTAAAGAGACATTACAAACAAACAATTGTATCAAATGATCTGTAGAGATAGAAGATTGTTTAGACTTTAAAATGTAAATCATTTTCTCTTAGTATTTATATATCCTCAACAGAAGAAATTTAAATGCACATGGTTGAGACAATCACATAAGGCATCTCTGTGCATCCACCAATCTTCATCTACTGAGCCTATCTCGATATGCTTTTCAAGCAAAGTATGTCAAGATAGGAAGATAAGTAAATACACTCTTTAAATCTCTTAAAGGGACACTGTCCAAACAAATTTAGCATTGGTGATTGAGCATGAAATGTTAATGAACTTTATTATTTAATCCGATTATCAAATGTTAACAGTTATCTTGTTATGTTTCTTTGCAAATCAATAATGATATTTTATATTACGGACAATTGTTTAATAAAAACCTGGGTTGTCCTTGACGATTGTTGTATCAATTATTCCAAACAATCAAGTTCTGTCCAGAGTACTGAAGCAAATAAATTAGCTATTTACTGCCTTATTTTTAAAGTAATGATAGCAACATCACAATGATCATTCATAATATGAGACAAGTTTTAAAGTTGATTAAAATAGTATACTCATTCAGAATGTATAAATCAGTATTTTTTTAACTGTCTACCTTTAAGTATATTTTGAGTTCATGCCCCTTTAAAGAAACATTTCACAATAATGCTTAAAATATCATAAACCTGGGCACCTTCCTTTTGCTAAATTAGTCTAACATCTGAGTAAAGCAAATTTAGATTAATTTCTAGATTGTTTTACACACTGACTGAAATATATTTATTAAAGGAGGTCTTTTTGAGCCTTCAGCTTAGAGGGACATTAAGCTATATGTTATGTATGCATTTTGTATAATATTCTTATATTTGACCAACTTAATATGTTTTGTTATTCAATCATTATATTGTAATTATATATATATATATTCTTGGATTAAATACATCTCTACATAGGCTATTTTGATGCTGATTGTTGTTTGCATATAGATGCCTTATATAATTGACTAAGATATGTGCATTGTTGATTTTTTTAACAAGTATATTTAAAGACTGAATGTAATTCTATAGTACTTTCTAAATATGTTTAAATTCTTGTATGATATTTTTCAAAATCTATACACAATATACTTTGTGAATGTCCCTTTAAGGACCCAAACATTTTGTATTTTGATTTAACATTGACAAAATAAACAAAAGGGGAATTTACATTCTATATAGATATTTGATGTCTAACCCAAGAGGTAAGATTGTAATAAATACAAAATATTACTAAGTATAGTTAAATGACTCCACTAGAAAATTACATAGATTAACCTGGCATCCAATAACTAGCTTTGGAAAAATATAAAGTTAAATGACCTACCATTTATAAATGTAATAGTTAAAAGAATTTTTCAAATAATGTTTTGAGATACCTAAGGAAGATACAAGATCTTATACAATTATTTTTACATTCAACAACACTGTCACTTTCATGTAATTGAACCACTTCACCTTCTTAAAAGTTAAAATAAAAAACATTTGACTACATATCCAAAATATTTTTAATATCTACATTTTCAAAAGAAAAGCATTGAAGAATCTCACTCCCCAATTAATGTTATAAAATATATTTTAATTTAATATTCTCGGAAGCATTTGATTTTCTAATATTAATGCATTATTTTATCTTATGCATGTGCTTGTCAAATAGCCAACTACCAGTCATGGGAGTCCAAGTTTTATTTACAGATTATATTGATATTTAGTAGAATCTGTTCAAAAGAATGTATTTAATAATAAAATGTTTAGTATTAACATGTAAAAATAAATTTAATAGAAAATAATTAAATATTCCTGGAAGTCATCAGATGCCAATCTGAAATGACAAATAATAAAAATGGAACAAAGTTAATACACACGTTGTCAAATATTCATAAAATACATTTAAAATCATATGGTGTCTATGCTCTAACTTTGATCAACATTTTTTAAAGATAATTATTAAATTGATTTAAAATAAATGAAATACATACACCATTATATTGTTGATTCAAAATTCTATTTAAATATCCAAATTCAAATTATACATAATAATGTATATCACATTTCAACAATATATGTATGCTGAACATAAATGTAATATTTCATGTCCATTCAAATACCTCTATATCAACTATAATATGTATTCCTTTTTCGGATTGTGATCCCTAAATATCTAATGATGAAATTAGTATGACTAATGTATGTAAGCTAACAATAATCAACATTTTCATGTGATTCTTAACTAGCATGCACCAACCTGGATAATGCATGGTCTTTGAAAGTCAATTCAGGGCTAAACAGTTGATCTTCAATAGGTGTCTTATTCATCAGTTCATTAAATAGAGGACTGGGAAATACCATCTAAAAAAGTACAATCATCTAAGTGTCTGATTGTGATCCCTAAATATCTAATTAAGAACTAAATATGACTAATGTATGTAAGCTACTAATATTCAACAGTCTTCACTAGCATGCATTGGTACACCAACCTGGACAATGCATGGTCTTTGAAAGTCAATTCAGGGGTAAACAGTTGATCTTCAATAGGTGTCTTATTCATCAGTTCATTAAATAGAGCACTGGGAAATACCATCTACAAAATATAAAATCATCTAAGTGTCTCCAATAGGATGTCTCCACAGCCTTATTCTATCAAATAGTTTGCACTTACCATGTGAACATGTCTTTGTATGGTTTTCAAGGTCAGCAGAATTGAAAGATAATGCCAGACATGATCCCATTGGTATACTTCAATTTCAATCTTGGCTTTTTCCCCACTGTCAGTCTGGGCAATCTTCACTGTCAGGCTTCAAATTGTTCCCTTTCAGTCTTTAGATTAAGTCATCTCCCTAATGTAAGAAATATTTTCAAAAGAATTCATACAAGTGTGTGAATCAGTTCTGTACCCCTCTCCCACCCCCTATTTCATAATAAATTTATGTCACTAGCTTACTAAGCCTGTGTATGAACCTGTGTTATTTTCTATCAAGTGTGAAGATGAGTCATATTGAGCAGAACAAACCTCTGTGTGACATTGAACCATAGTCATTCTAGAGTATCCCTTTCTGATTATGTACATTTTAAGTAATGTGTAAACAAAATTATATTTTTGAAAATGTATGCCATATGATGTATTTGTGTACAATTCATGCCAGCAACAGTCCATACATTTCTACTTACCATCTGATGTCCTCTTTAAAAACCAGGTGGCAAAGACTCGCTATAGGACCCAATGCCCAGAGCATCACCTATATGAATAAATTAAACAATTATTCTAACATTTGATCAATCCTAACATGTTTGCACAATTCTCTACTTGTCATTTCCCTAGAGTTCACATCTATTGAAAATACTCCAGTGTAACTTCTATTCTTTACCGTCTAAAGTGGCGGTTGATGACGTCTGCTCTGACATCAAGTCCCTCGTCCTGGAATTCCCCCTCTAGAACAGGATCATCCTCCTCATCTCTGAGGAGGTCTCTGTCCACCGGGACGGCCTGCAGCATCCCAGCCCGCTGTGCAATATTATGCAGGACGCTACAGGCTACAACGATCTTAGCCACCTTCTTTGGGTTGTACTGGAGTGCTCCTCCAGAACGGTCCAGGCACCTGAATCTCATCTTCAGGAGCCCGAACATCCTTTCAACCACCGCCCTGGTTCTCTTATGAGCCCTATTGTAGCGCTCCTCAGACACATCAGTCGGGCTACGCAAGGGGGTAATGAGCCAAGGCCGGCTCATGTACCCAGAATCACCTATAAATTTTGAACAGAACATAATTCAAACAGAATCCTTAAACTAGTATATTGTTTTATAAATATTTTTTTGTACACGATAATCCATATTAAAAGTTGTCAGAAACATCCAAAAAATAACTTTCTATATTATTCTGTATCTTCCCATTTCAGCTAAGACATGCTACATATGCGTATTTTTCATAAAACAAACCTTGCGTAAAATGCTAACTACATGGTTACATTGCATTCTCTATCTGAGCACTTAAGGTAAGACATGCTATATATCTGCATTTAAATAAAACTAGGCATTAGCGGAAAGAGACAATGACAGGGTTAAATTGCATGAGATAATATCTTCCCATTTCAGCTAAGACATGCTACATATGCGTATTTTTCATAAAACAAACCTTGTGTAAAATGCTAACTACATGGTTACATTGCATTCTCTATCTGAGCACTTAAGGTAAGACATGCTACATATCTGCATTTAAATAAAACTAGACATTAGCGGAAAGAGACAATGACAGGGTTAAATTGCATGAGATAATATCTTCCCATTTCAGCTAAGACATGCTACATATGCGTATTTTTCATAAAACAAACCTTGTGTAAAATGCTAACTACATGGTTACATTGCATTCTCTATCTGAGCACTTAAGGTAAGACATGCTACATATCTGCATTTAAATAAAACTAGACATTAGCAGAAAGAGACAATGACAGGGTTAAATTGCATGAGATAATATCTTCCCATTTCAGCTAAGACATGCTACATATGCGTATTTTTCATAAAACAAACCTTGTGTAAAATGCTAACTACATGGTTACATTGCATTCTCTATCTGAGCACTTAAGGTAAGACATGCTACATATCTGCATTTAAATAAAACTAGACATTAGCGGAAAGAGACAATGACAGGGTTAAATTGCATGAGATAATATCTTCCCATTTCAGCTAAGACATGCTACATATGCGTATTTTTCATAAAACAAACCTTGTGTAAAATGCTAACTACATGGTTACATTGCATTCTCTATCTGAGCACTTAAGGTAAGACATGCTACATATCTGCATTTAAATAAAACTAGACATTAGCGTCGGTAAATAACAAATGGTTAAATTGCATCCTATAGCTGAACATGACGCTAACATTTACAAACTACAGGGGCAATTGTCAAACTAATTAACCATGTTGTGCACAAATACTCACCAACGAGATAACCAGGGGGCATTTGTCTTTCCTCAAACTGTCTCCACAGGGACGACAGAGAGAGGATGCGGGCATCATGACAAGCCCCTCCAAAATTCGCATACACATGCATAATCCTCATCCGTGCGTCACAAACATACTGCACGTTGAGGCTATGAAAATGTTTGCGATTTCTGAAGGGCAAGTCATCAATTGGAGCACGCAGCGCAATGTGGGTACAATCTATGGCTCCCAAGACATTGGGCAATTGAGCAATATCAAAGAATTCCCGCTTCAGGTGCCTCCAATCACCATCATTCTGTGGGAATCCTATGTATTGCTTACTGATACGTACCATGGCGTCCAGAAAGTTATCAAACACCACAGAGAATGTACCTTGAGCCAGGCCATGCATGTACAGTTCTCCGGATTGAAAACTCCCGGAGGCCAGGACGTATAGACAGCTTAGCATCTTACTCATGGCGGGAACAGCAGTCCTTATTTGTATACGTGGCTCCAAATGAGGTTTAAGAAGCTCGTAAAGGCCAATGAGCTGTTCGCGATCGAGCCGATACTTATCAAAAACCTCAAAGTCACTCATGTTTTCCAAGGTGGGTCTCACCCTGTAGACAGGAGGACCTCGAACCAGACAACTCCTTCGTCTCGGTCTGAGCCGCCGAGGCTGCCTGATTTGACCAACAGCTAGTTCGCCAATAGCAGCACCAGCAGCGTCTACCATGTCATCATCATCCATCTTTCAAAACAGCGTAACAAGGTAAGCACTTGATCTGATGTGGATCACAAGTGATGCATTGGCCATGTTGTTTGGGGGATTTATAGTACAATTAGTCCAATGGTAGTGAGTTTGTAATGATTGCTGATTGTATTCACCTGTTTGTATGTGAGCGGCGCGAATGCTTTCACAGTGGGCGTTTTTTTGTTGTTTGCTGAAATGTTGTTTTCCCCAAATGAATCTCAATGTGAAAGTGTCAAATATCACACATACAGTGCATGTTTGTAATGTTTGATCATATGCGTAATCAATATTTATTAAACGCGATGTTATAGTAACAAGCACACGTCCAGGCTAACATGAATGAAAGTGCATAGTTGTGTATAATGTGCATCGAATGTGATCGATCAATGTTGCTGCAATATTGTTTGTAAACGATAAAGTAACATCTGCCATCTGTAGTATTGTATATATAAGTGATTGGTGAGATGTCAATATTGTATGCGTCCCTTTAAAATCGCAATAATAATTCCGAACTTCCCGTCTGCCATCTGTAGTATTGTATATATAAGTGATTGCCGAGCAGTCAATATTGTATGCGTCCCTTTCAAATCGCAATAATAATTCAGAACTTCCGGCTGTCATCTGTAGTATTGTATATATAAGTGATTGCCGAGCAGTCAATATTTTATGCGTCCCTTTAAAATCGCAATAATAATTCCGAACTTCCCGTCTGTCATCTGTAGTATTGTATATATAAGTGATTGCCGAGCTGTCAATATTGTATGCGTCCCTTTCAAATCGCACTAATACTGAATAACTTCCGGCTGTCATCTGTAGTATTGTATATATAAGTGATTGCCGAGATGTGAATATTGTATGCGTCCCTTTAAAATCGCAATAATAATTCCGAACTTCCCGTCTGTCATCTGTAGTATTGTATATATAAGTGATTGCCGAGCTGTCAATATTGTATGCGTCCCTTTCAAATCGCACTAATACTGAATAACTTCCGGCTGTCATCTGTAGTATAGTATATATAAGTGATTGCCGAGATGTCAATATTGTATGCGTCCCATTCAAATGGCACTAATGCTGAATAACTTCCGGCTGTCATCTGTAGTATTGTGTATATATAAGTGATTGCCGAGCAGTCAATATTGTATGCGTCCCATTCAAATCTCAATAATACTGAATAACTTCCGGCTGTCATCTGTAGTATTATATATATAAGTGATTGCCGAGCTGTCAATATTGTATGCGTCCCATTCAAATCTCAATAATACTGAATAACTTCCGGCTGTCATCTGTAGTATTGTATATATAAGTGATTGCCGAGCTGTCAATATTGTATGTGTCCCATTCAAATCTCAATAATACTGAATAACTTCCGGCTGTCATCTGTAGTATTGTATATATAAGTGATTTCCGAGCTGTCAATATTGTATGCGTCCCATTCAAATCGCAATAATAATTCCGAACTTCCCGTCTGCCATCTGTAGTATTGTATATATAAGTGATTTTATATCTGACAATATTGTATGCGTCCCATAAAAATTGCACTAATACTGAATAACTTCCGGCTGCCATCTGTAGTATTATATATATAATTGATTTGCGATCTGACAATATTTCTTAATTGTCCCATTGAAATCTCCATAATAATGCTGTTCAAAAGTGTGGTTTACGTATATGTTGTATTGTAGTATTGAGTGTTAAAGTTCCTAAAGGGGCGGTACAGTGGTGAATCTGTGATGTGTATGGTTGAATCTTCTAATGACGTCATGATATTATGAACCTGCCTATGTAGTTCTTAAATCCTCATTGTGTTGTTGTATTGTGCTACATTGTTATTGTGTGCTGAATAAAATATAAATGTGTGCTTTGTGGTTGCGTCATGGGTGATACGTGTTATGTACATGTACGTATATATTGTGATTGTGTCCCACATATGCTGACTTCTATATAGCGGTCTGGCATTGTTGTTCCTTCCCATAAAGTGACATCTGTAATCTGGTGTAATGATGTTTTTGTTGTAGGTAATTCCTAATGGTTTATTGTGATGGAATCATGATGTTAAAAGTACAGTCAAATCCATATGTTGTGTTTTGTGATTCCTGTAGAGAATGTAATGTGTTTGTCCCCCATCATTTGAATGCACATGTATGAGTGAATGTTAAAAGTAATATATGTGCATCCATGAGTGATTATGTGTTAAGTCTATGTAAATATGCAGTTGCTGCAAGCATATGAGTTGAATAACTGAAATGCAATAATAAAGGTAAATGAGAGGTGTTTCCCATTGTGTACTGTTTGTGAATCCAGAAATGTTTAGTGAATTTTATTTTAATTTTAAATGTAATTTTATTTAAATAATAATGTGTTACTAGTGATGTGGATTTGTAGTTGATGTAATCTAAAAGTGTGAAACAATTTTATGGTGTTGTGAATATTCAATAATTAAAAACCATAAGTCCACCATAGGGAAATAGTCATTTCTTAATCTATTTATCATAGCTGGGTCTAACGCATGAAATCATGTATTTTCTAGCGCTGGTATTTGGAGTTTTTCAGTCTACGCTATTTGCGTGCGTTAGGGAAATTAGGGTTTCGCGTGCACGAGCACGTCTTCCCAATAGAAGTCAATGGAGGCTCTAAAGATTTCTAATTTTTTTTTCTAAGACTGGTTTTCCTCGTAAAGTGAGTGACGTCATGAGCTTGTGTGAAAAAGTAACTAAA
This sequence comes from Bombina bombina, assembly GCF_027579735.1. NCBI lineage: Eukaryota > Metazoa > Chordata > Amphibia > Anura > Bombinatoridae > Bombina > Bombina bombina. The sequence continues at coordinate 1,518,735,870 of NC_069499.1, read as the reverse complement.
TCGTGTTCTTTTTGTAATAAATAAATAATTGTTGTATGTCATGTGGTGTATATTGTTTGTATGCATCGATGAGTGTATGTTTGTGATAATGTTATTAGTTAGATATGAGGGTCTTTTCCCGTATGTCCATGTAAGTCAATGGGAAAATGGATTTCTGTGGATTTTTTTCAAACACCCGAGATCTCGCAACTTTAATACTTTGTATTTTGCAGAAAAAATATTAAATATGAAAAATAAATATAGTGTAGTGTTTGTATGAGTGTAAGTGTACTTTGTGTAATATTTTTTTTGGGGTTCGTGGATTTTTTTTTGTCGGTATATGTTTACTACTGGGTCTGAGGTGGCGGTAGAAATGTGAGCGTTAGGTGTATTTTGAGTGGCGGTAAATAAACTCTAAATACCGGAGTGCGTAACAAACCCGCGTTAGGAGCCTCTAACGCTGGTTTTCACGGCTAACGCCGAACTCCAAATCTAGGCCACAGTCTTAAAGGGACAGACAAAAAAAAACACAGCCTTGAAAGGGTCAACTAGCACCACACACACACAGTCTTAAAGGGACAGATCCCCATAATGTGCATGCAGCGCAACCTTAAAGGGCAGCTCGACACCTGCGCACACAGCCTTAAAGGGAGAGATCACAGTAATGTACACGCAGCGCAACCTTAAAGGGCAGCTCGACACCTGCGCACAGAGCCTTAAAGGGCACCTCGACACCTGCGCACAAAGCCTTAAAGGGACAGATCACAGTAATGTGCACGCAGCACAACCTTAAAGGGCAGCTCGACACCTGCGCACACAGCCTTAAAGGGACAGATCACAGTAATGTACACACAGCGCAACCTTGAAGGGCAACTCGACACCTGCGCACACAGCCTTAAAGGGACAGATCACAGTAATGTACACACAGCGCAACCTTGAAGGGCAGCTCGACACCTGCGCACAGAGCCTTGAAGGGCAGCTCGACACCTGCGCACAAAGCCTTAAAGGGACACATCACAGTAATGTGCACGCAGCACGACACCTGCACACACAGACCGCAGTAATGTTCATGCAGCGCAAACTTATAGGACAACTTGACACCTGCGCACACAGCCTTAAAGGGACAGATCACTATAAGGTGCATGCAGCGCAACCTTAAAGGGCAGCTCGACACCGGCGCACACAGCCTTAAAGGGACAGATCACCATAATGTACACGCAGCGCAACCTTAAAGGGCAGCTCAACACCTGCGCACAGAGCCTTAAAGGGCAGCTCGACACCTGCGCACACAGCCTTAAAGGGACAGATCGCAGTAATGTTCATGCAGCGCAAACTTAAAGGACAACTCGACACCTGCGCACACAGCCTTAAAGGGACAGATCACAGTAATGTACACGCAGCTTAACCTTAAAGGGCAGCTCGACACCTGCGCACACAGCCTTAAAGGGACAGATCACAGTAATGTACGCACAGCGCAACCTTAAAGGGCAGCTCGACACCTGCGCACAGAGCATTGAAGGGCAGCTCGACACCTGCACACAAAGCCTTAAAGGGACAGATCACTGTAATGTGCACGCAGCGCAACTTTAAAGGGCAGCTCGACACCTGCGCACACAGCCTTAAAGGGACAGATCACCGTACTGTACACGCAGCGCAACCTTAAAGGGCAGCTCGGCACCTGCTCACACTCTTAAAGGGGCAGGCACACAACCTTTTAGTGAGTTTACACGCACAGTTTTAAAGGGAGCAATAGTATGCATCCCCATGTGATGCGCGCAGCCTTAAAGGGACGCTCTGTCTTAACGGGTCAGTGGCACATGCACGCACACAGAGCACTCTCAGCCTTTAAAAGGACAACTTGCACCACACGCATACAGCCTAAAGGGACAGATCACCGTAATGTTCACGCAGCGCAACCTTAAAGGCAAGCTCTGCACCTGCGTACACAGTCTTTAAGGTACAGGCACACACAACCTTTAGTGGTTAAACGCACACAGTTTTAAAGGGAGCAATAGTATGCATCCAAACGCAAAGCACACCGCCTTAAAGGGACGATCTGTCTTAAAGGGACAGGGGCACGTGCACAGCCTTTTAAAGGAACACCTTACACCATAACCACACAGTGTTAAAGGTACAGCTCACACCATGCACACCTAGCACAGCCTTAAAGGGCAGCTCACCGCCTGCTCACACAGTCTTAAAGGGGCAGGCACACACAATCTTTAGTGGGTAAAGTCACACCACACGCACACAGTTTTAAATGGAGCGATAACAGTATACATCCACACGCAATGCACACAGCCTTAAAGGAACATCTCACACCATGCACAGTCTTTAAGGGGTGGGCACACAGGCTTTTAAGCACACCCAAATGCACACAGCATTAAAGGGGCACCCAGTATTAAAGTGACAGACACAAACGCAGACTTTAAAGGGGGAGCTCACACAACACACACACAGTTTTAATGGTACAGGTGCACAAACACAGCACACACAGCCTTAACAGCACAGATCACATTACGCTTGCACAGTCTTAAAGGCACGGACATCCTCACACAATGCACACAGTCCTTAAAGTGATAGTAAACTTTTCCCTTTGTCTAAACAAATCTGGAATGTTTTAGATATTTTAGAAGGAGTTTAACTATTCAGTTGTTATGAAGATGCACTATAACTTACTTTTTAATGTAGCGCTGAAATTCAAATACCATGCCCTCTGGCCACCAACTTGAAAAATGATATTTTTGTTGAACTAACAGTTTGAAATATTTTCCAATCATCTCTCTAAAACAAAGGTGCTGTATGACTAGAGGGCTGATTGGGGAACCGTTCAAACTGTTAGCTCAACAACAAAAAAACGCACACTCACAGACTAAAAGCACAGCTCATGGCTTTGTGTGAATGCCATAAAATCTCTAACTCTTTTTATGATTGCCTTGAGCCATCTCTAAGGGGCCGATTTACTAAAGTGCGGACAGACATGATACAATGTAGCGTATCATGTCCGCCGCACATCGATAAATTCTGGCAGCATAAGCTGTCGACATTTATCATTGCACAAGCAGTTTTTGTGAACTGCTTGTGCATTGCTGCCCCCTACAGATTTGCGGCCAATCGGCCGCTAGCAGGGGGTGTCAATCAGCCCGATCGTATAGGATCGGGCGTATTGAAGACCGCAGCCTCAGAGGCAGCAGATCAGTTATGGAGCAGCGGTCTTTAGACCGCTGCTTCATAACTGCCATTTCTGGCGAGCCTGAAGGTTTGCACGGAAACAGGGGGCATCAAGTTCCATTCGGAACTTGATAATTCGGCCCCTAAGTCTGTGTGTACCATAAACCATCGATTTATAGCATTTAAGGCTGTGCGTGAATGCCATGAGCTGTCCTTTTAAAGCTGATCCTTTCCTTTATGGCTGTGCTATGATAACTCAAATATTCATAACACACAATCTGTTATGTGTAATATGCCGATTGGCAGGAGGATTGAGGTGTGCATGGTGTGAGCTGTTCCTTTAACACTGTGTGGTTATGGTGTAAGGTGTTCCTTTAAAAGGCTGTGCACGTGCCCCTGTCCCTTTAAGACAGATCGTCCCTTTAAGGCGGTGTGCTTTGCGTTTGGATGCATACTATCGCTCCCTTTAAAACTGTGTGCGTTTAACCACTAAAGGTTGTGTGTGCCTGTACCTTTAAGACTGTGTACGCAGGTGCAGAGCTTGCCTTTAAGGCTGCGCTGCGTGAACATTACGGTGATCTGTCCCTTTAGGCTGTATGCGTGTGGTGCAAGGTGTCCTTTTAAAGGCTGAGAGTGCTCTGTGTGCGTGCACGTGCCACTGACCCGTTAAGACAGAGTGTCCCTTTAAGGCTGCGCGCATCACATGGGGATGCATACTATTGCTCCCTTTAAAACTGTGCGTGTAAACTCACTAAAAGGTTGTGTGCCTGCCCCTTTAAGAGTGTGAGCAGGTGCCGAGCTGCCCTTTAAGGTTGCGCTGCGTGTACATTACGGTGATCTGTCCCTTTAAGGCTGTGTGCGCAGGTGTCGAGCTGCCCTTTAAGGTTGCGCTGCGTGCACATTACAGTGATCTGTCCCTTTAAGGCTTTGTGCGCAGGTGTCGAGCTGCCCTTTAAGGCTCTGTGCGCAGGTGTCGAGCTGCCCTTTAAGCTTGCGCTGCGTGTACATTATGGTGATCTGTCCCTTTAAGGCTGTGTGCGCCGGTGTCGAGCTGCCCTTTAAGGTTGAGCTGCGTGCACATTATGGTGATCTGTCCCTTTAAGGCTGTGTGCGCAGGTGTCGAGCTGCCCTTTAAGGTTGCGCTGCATGCACATTACAGTGATCTGGCCCTTTAAGGCTGTGTGTGCAGGTGTCGAGCTGCCCTTTAAGGTTGCTCTGCGTGTACATTACTGTGATCTGTCCCTTTAAGGCTCTGTGCGCAGGTGTCGAGCTGCCCTTTAAGGTTGCGCTGCGTGTACATTACTGTGATCTGTCCCTTTAAGGCTGTGTGCGCAGGTGTCGAGCTGCCCTTTAAGGTTGCGCTGCATGCACATTATGGTGATCTGTCCCTTTAAGACTGTGTGTGTGTGGTGCTAGTTGACCCTTTCAAGGCTGTGGTTTTTTTTTGTCTGTCCCTTTAAGACTGTGTGACCAGGTGCTATCCTGCCCTTTAAGGCTGTGTGAACATTATTTCCTCAGCAGTTTGTACAGATGTTACTGAGAGGGCTGCTTTAAGTGTCTGTGTACAGTAAACAGCTACAAATGTATAAAAACCTGTAGGCTGAGGGTTTGATACAATGTATCCATGTAGGTGAGCAGAGCTGGCTGGCTGTGTAAAGTCTATGGGGAAAACAGGGACTTTACACCCCAAAATATGGCTCCCCTTTTTGTTCCTGGAGACACAAACACTGCAGTATTGTTGGTAGCCCTCATCTGAACCCCCACGCCAATTTTTGTAGGAAAATAATGAGATATGGCTGAGAAAATGATTTAGAACGCTAAACTAAGATTTTAACCCACAATAAACTGGAAAACTCTAGAGATCTCACTTCGTTCTCCAGATTGTCTCCATTCCTGCTTCCCTGCACAAATCCTCCTAGAAACATCAGAAGAAGGTTTCCGTCTCCCGGATAAATACCAAGATTATTCTGATGCCTTTAGCAAACAGGAAGCTGAATCCTTACCACAACACCACGTTTATGATTGTCTCATAGACATAAAACCTGGATCAATCCTCTTAGTCAACCAGAGCTTGAACACCAAAAAAGCCTATCGGGAAGAAAATCTACGTAAAGGATTCATTCATCCATCTACATCATCTGCAGGAGCAGGAATGTTCTTTGTAAAGAACAAGGATGACTCATTACGTCCTATCATCGATTACGAGAATTGTACAAAAGGACCATCAAAAATCGGTATCCACTCCCTTTAATTCCCAAACTCATTGAGCGGCTCTACGAGGCCAAAATCTTCACAAAGTCTGACTTAAGAGGAGCATACAACCTCGTCCGAATTAGAGAATGCGATGAATGGTTGACAGCTTTCATGACCATGTATGGTCTATATGAATACCTGGTCATGTCTTTCGGGTTGTGCAATGCCCCAGAGATCTTCCAACACTTTATCAATGATGTGTTCAGAGATCTCTTGGATGTATGTTTAGTCGTCTATCTCAACAACATACTTATATATTTGAAGACTTATGATGAACATATCAAACACGTCAGTTGGGTCCTCTCTAGATTGAGAATACACAGATTGTATGTTAAACCTGAAAAATGTGAATTCCACACCAAGAAGATTTCCTTCCTGGGGTATCATATTAGCCCCACTGGCATCAGCATGCAAGACAACAAGGTGAAGACCGTAAGGAATTGGCCTCTACTCACAACTAAGAAAGAACTTCAGAGGTTTCTCGGATTTTCAAATTATTACAGAAAATTTATTTTTAAAAAAAAATCGCAAAAACCCTTAAATAAACTTACAAGTTCAACCAACATGTTTCATTGGAATTCTGAAACAACAAAAGCCTTCAATCTTCTCAAAACCAAATTCACCACGGCACCCATCTTAAGGTTTCTTGATCGAAAACTACAATATATTCTTGAGGTAGATGCCTCAGATTACGCCCTTGGGACGATCTTATCTCAAAAGGCATCTATGATTGAACTTCTGCACCCCGTTGCTTTTTTTTCTAAAGTACAAAGTTCCTCAGAGATAAACTACCCCATCGGGGAGAAGGAACTTCTAGCAATCAAAAGAGCTTTAGAACATTGGAGGCATCTCCTTGAAGGAACATCACAACCAATCATCATCTATACCAACCATAAAAATTTAGAATTTCTTCAATCAAACAAAACCCTATCTTCACATCAGTTCTGTTGGAGTCTATACTTTGCACAATTTAATTTCCATATAATATACAGACCTTCAAACAAGAACGGTAAAGCAGATGCCCTCTCCAGGAGGGACAACAAACCTGACTATCAACCTACCTCCACTAGTATAATACCTTCAGAAAAGTTTGTTGGTTTATCCCCTTACCTAATCAGGGAACTAAAGAATTCCCTGATCCTCGAAGATGACTTACCCTGGAAACAGCTTGAAAAAGGTTATGATGGGTTATATTATCATGCAAACCAACTTTACATTCCAAAAGATATAAGGCAACTAATTTTAAAAACTCACCATGATTATCCTCTATCGGGACATCCAGGAGAACTAAGAATGCACAAACACCTATCTAGACAATATTGGTGGCCTTCCATAAGGATCTCAATTAAAGGAATACATACAATCCTATACTATTTGTGCTACATCAAAATCTCAGAAAAGACCACCTTATGGTCTCTTGATACCCTTACCCATTCCTGACCGTCCATGGCAACATCTTTCGCTAGACTTCATCGTCGACCTTCCACAGTCAGCCAACATGAATACCATCCTGGTAGTAATCGACACCCTAACAAAGATGGCCCATTTCATACCTTTCCATAAACTCCCCATTCATCCGAAAGAGCTCAACTGTTTCTAAATAACATTGTGAAACTTCACGGACTCCCAAATATACTGACTTCTGACCGAGGCACTCAATTTACCTCAAGGTTCTGGAAAGCTTTATGTAATCATCTACAAATTGATCACTGACTCACGACCTCCTTCCACCCACAAACAAATGGTCAAGCAGAACGGTTAAACCAGTGGTTGGAACAATATCTCAGGTGTTATTGTTCATATCGACAAAGTGATTGGGTAAAGTACTTGCTAATGGCAGAATATGCATTCAATGACTCCCTGAACTCTTCCACAAAGATGACTCCGTTCCAAGCAAATTATAGTTTTCGTCCTATATCCATTCCCTCCTCAATAACGAATTCTGAAAAGAAGACCGACTTCCCCATCGCTAACGATTTGACAAGTACATTACAAGAAAACTTTAGACACCTTAGAGAGAATATCCACACATCTCAACAAATGCAAAAGAAATACTACGACCTCCGCAGATGCCCATCACCTCACTATTCAGTGGGAGATCTTGTGTGGCTATCCACAAAAAATCTGAAGTTGCAGATCCCCAGCAAATAATTGGCAGGATTGTATATCGGACCTTTTCCTATACAGAAGGTAACCAATTCTAACGCAGTTTCTTTACAATTACCAGAATAGATAAAAGTTCATTCCACTTTTCATGTCTCCCTTTTGAAACCATATACGACCATGAGGACACCTGGAATAGTAATGCCACCCAAAGGTAACCTAGTCGAGACTGAAGAATATGAGGTAGACTCGTTACTTGATTCCAGAATCTTCAAAGGACACTTGCAATACCTGGTTAGATGAAAAGGATACCTGCCCGAGGAGGATACTTGGGAACCGGCGTATAACATCCATGCTCCAAAAATACTTTCCCTCTTCCATCTGCGGCATCCCGACCATCTGGGTCCTTAAGCTGTGGTACAGCTTGCTTGACGAGAGGGTCATGTCAGGAATCCTGTTCCTGCGTCATATTTCCTTTGCAAACTCCTCCCATCATGTCTTTAAAACTGTTGCGCACCTCTTATCTGATGCTTAGTATTTTGTTTGTAGCCTTGTATACCAGCTTGAATCCTAAGCTCCCGTAACTCAGGTTACGCATCTCGGGGATATCCCCCTAAACTTCAGAACATCTGACCTTAAAGTTTGACACCAACTACTTACTCTAGGAGGAGTCCTTCAGTATCTATGTCAAATCCTGAGTTCAAATATTTATTTGCTTTCCGCTAACGATACCCGGTCTCAGCTGAGCCAAACATTCACTTCCTGTTTACACAGACTTCAGCAAACTAAATCGGCTGCTCCTTCCAATCCCGCAGTAATAACAACGCAGCACCGAGGTAGGCTCTAAGGAAAGTATACACACTAAAGCTTAAGAATCTAAGGGTGATTGATTCGATATTTGGGCTAACTGCCCTCCTTTCTCTGATGACTCACACCTCTGGGGAATTCTTTCGCTGACGTCACCTGTCAATCAATCAAAGGCAGATACTTTGTTTCCTCAGTGAAAGCGCTCATACAAAACGAGCTATACTGATTCATGTTACCATTCACCTGTCAATCAGGCTCAAAGGCAGTTACTTTGTTCCCACAGTGAAGGCCACTTCCTAAATTGATACGTTACCACTAGCACTGCTGGCAACCTTACCTAAACACTTCGTGTTGAGCAGTTTATTATTTTTTCTGCAGCAAATTTCACTTACACTTATTATAACTACTTAAAGGGCCAGTAAACCTATAAAATAATGTTATATAATTCTGCACATAGTGCAGAATTATATAACATTATATTAGTGCTAGCTTTATTTAACCTAATAGTGCCTGTGAATTTATATTAAAAAAGCTTTTCAGACCCGCTCTCTGTGCTCTACTGAGTGGGTCTGTTTTTATCACAGAGCACATCTGGCCAGCTGTCTAGTCACAGCCTGGCCCAACCGCGTCATTACACTAAGTGAAGCTCGCTCCTGTTGTCAGACAGAGCAAATGGAATAGAGCAAAGGGAATGATGTCCATGGAAGCTACCATCAGACCAATTACCTCCATACATTGAGCCACTGATGGTCAATGGCTTTTCTGGCCTCCGTCAGAAATATTTTCATCGATAGGGAATCACTGTAGAGAAAGGCAATAAGAAAGAATCTTGGCTTTTCTGACCCCTGTCAGAAATATTTTCATTGATAGGGAATCTATTATGGTTCCTAAGAAAACTAGGGAAAAAAAGTAGTGGACACAGCGCTAAAAAAGGCCTAGGGATCGATATACACACAGAGAGATGAAAGTGTAAATAAAATACAATAAAATTTATTACAATAAAAACTTTACAAAAGGAGGATGCGGTTGACTATTAAATTGGGTAGTAATCAATACTGTATGTGAAAACACTACTCCCTACAAGGGAGAGTGAGATATAAATAGGATGGAACAAAAAACAATTAGCAATTTACAAATCAAGGACTGTACTTAGGGAATTACCAACTCTAACCTATTAGTAGAAACAAACCCTTAGCTAAAATAATGTCTAAATTACTAGCACACAATAGAAATAAGATGTAAGCAGCTAATTACTGGTGAGATTGTCCCAGTAAAGGCTGGATGTGGCAGCTGGTTACTACAGTGCAAAGTAAACGTAGCACGATAGAAAACAGCTTGCAGTTATGGATCCATATCTGATAGTAAACCGTGGTATACTGTGTGTTCAGAGGAAATAGTACATATAATACTAGTAGCGGATAGTGCTCACAATAGATGAATCAAATAGCACAATGCACAGTGCTCTCGCAAAGTGTGTGCAAAGATATGTGATAATAAAAAATGAATAAGAGTAATTATATAAAGCAAAAACAAACAAATATCACAAACAATAGTGAAACAAGTGATGTCCAGCAAAGGATCGTGATAAAAAAGTGTGAGTGAAAAAATGTCAATGAAAAAATATAATGTCAGTGTAAAATGACAATCATGTTGTAATCCAAATGCAATCCAAGTATAAAAGTGCTCCAAATATAAAAGTGTGAAAGTAGAGACCTTGGATCCAAATGAATCCTTGATGGAAATCAGCTGCTCCTGTAATGTCCCAGTGGATTCCTAAAACCAAAATGAAAACATAGCGTAACACAATTGACAAATGCTCAGAAATATTGAAAAGGTGCTTACCAATAGGTCTACGTGTTTCGGTCCTCAGTGGACCTTTATCAAGACTGATACATTGGTAAGCTAAGCACCTTTATATAGGGATCTTAATTCAGTGACCGGATATGGCTTAAAATAATTCTACTTCCGGTTTTGTGGCTCATAATGATACCAAGTAGTTGTTTATAAGAATAATCTTGTAATTTATACAGTGAATGTCTTAGTATTCTATATATGAATGACTTGTATATAGAGTTTTTGCCCAACTTTTAATTTGATTATAAAGCCCGGAATCGTGATGTCACTTCCGGTGGATGATCCTAGGTATGTCAGTATAAACAAACCTGGTGTCATTTCCGGTTTTTAAATTCTCACAGAGGTGATGGATCAAGTCTAGCTTCATCATGAACTGGGTCACAGCCATTCACTCAAATGTTTGTGACACATGGCCATCCCATGTTACCTCCGCGATTGTGTCAAAACATATATATATACATCGCTGATCTCAAGTGCACTGGCACAAAAGGGGCTCTAACGTCACTTCCGGTTCACGGAAATAGCAGCGAAAACCGAAGGAGCCCTATCTCTTTGTAGTATCAAAAAAACAATCTGTTAATTAAACAGTGACCTAAAGCCAGTTTATTCACTTGTGGAATGCTAGACAAATACGGGATCTAAATTGTTTGATATGTCGTGACTTCACGACTCAATGTGTTCTATTGGTTACTTACAGGGGTGTGTGGAAGACACCTATCCTGATTGGTTGAACCTTTTTAATTCGCCTCATAGGTGTCCTCTAAATCAAATCTCTGGTTGTGCAGTTTCTTAATGCTTTACAGTGTGACACTGTTGGAAGGAGATAGACTCATATAGTAGAGGGACAATGGAACTATAATCTAATTGCACCATACAGATGGATTAGAGGTTTAAAAATGAAAATAATCTGAACGATTTAGGGTATCCAACGGCACCAGGCAGGGATGCCCCTTGTCACCCTTGCTATTCGCGCTAGCTATAGAGCCGCTGGCTCAAGCTATTAGAAGAAATGATAAGATAGAAGGAATCACACTTCGAGACTCTACACATAAGATTGCGCTTTTCGCGGATGATGTCACTCTATTATTGACCTCACCCAAGACCTCCTTGCCCGCCCTCATGGACGTTATTAAACAATTTGGATACCTTAGTTTCTATAAGTTAAATTTATCTAAAACGGAAGCCCTTTCAATTGAGATCCCGGACTCAGTGGTTTCAGACATCAAACGTAGATACGACTTTAAATGGATGGAAAATTGCGTTAAACATTTGGGGGTATATTTGAGCCCTGATATAACCACAATGATAGATAGAAATTTCACTGATAGAATACAGGAGTTTAAAAGGATTCTTGAATCATGGGACTACTCTGAGATTTCCTGGACGGGCAGGATTGCCTCTGTCAAAATGTCGTTTCTCCCGAAAATTACTTACCTTTTTCGATGTATCCCTACCCGAATACCCAGATCAATAATTAATAAATTACAAAGTATGATAACCACATATATTTGGAGGGGTAAAAAGCCGAGGGTCGCAAGCCATATGTTACAAAAAACTATTAAGCAGGGAGGTTTGTCAGTCCCATGTATTTTAGCGTATCATGATGCAGCTAGGTTATCTCATATAATGGGATGGAGTATTACAGACTCTAATCTCAGATGGCAAGAGGTTGAGAGTGACACCCTTCCAATAAATATGAAGCTCGCAGATCTGATCTGGATTCCCGCTCACTACCGAGAAAAGCTCGGAATAACTCAGCCAATAATATTGGATGCTCTTAGGTTTTGGGATGCCAATAGACATAGACCGCATATAGCCCCCCACCCATCCCCCATCCATTCTGTGGTGAGTGTAGCCTGGTGCCTCCAGGAAGTACATATGACTTTCTGGCTAGAGTTTAGAAACATGCTGGCTGCGGATATAAGTGAAGGAATAGATTGTCCCTCTCTTGATTCGTTCATGTCAAAACACCATATCCCTAAAAGATTCTATTTTGAGTCTCTTCGATTGCTCAGCTTTTTAAAGAGCTGGGGTCTACAAGCTCATAAGTGGAGGGAAAGAACCAAATGGGAGGTCTGTTGGACCTCCGATCACAAGCCTAGGGGCATGATGTCATTCCTTTATTCTCTTCTAATGGGGGAACAGGTAATAATGAAGACCCCGTCTCATCTGGCTTGGGAGAGAGACTTGTGCGAGTCCATAGATTTAGGGGACTTGCACAAAGAGATGATGTTCGCTAAGAAATATCTTCATTGTTCAACACTCTGGGAAGTCCATTATAAAATGATATGTAGGTGGCATCTAGTACCTAAGCGTCTACATCAGATCTACCCATCTGCTTCTCTGATGTGCTGGAGAAATTGCGGTCAGATAGGTACATGGCTGCATATATGGTGGGATTGCCCCCGCATTAGGTCCTTCTGGAGGATCTGTATGAAATTATTGAGAGATCTGCACTATACTCTCCCTGATTCTCCTGCTCTTTGTTTGTTGCATTTGGGCTCCTCTAGGATATCTTTGCCGAGAAGGGTTTTCCTGATTTATTTTTTTACAGCAGTCAAATTAATTATTGCCAGAAACTGGAAACAAACGTCATCTCCCTCTATCCAAAATGTTATAGAACAACTCACATATATGAAGCAAATGGAAAAATATGTATATAATGTAATAGGGAAGACAGACCTACACATTAAGGTATGGGAGGGATGGGTGGAATTGTATGGGGAATAATAATGTGAAGACACGAGTGGTCGAACTTGGAGTACTAGATCTGGCCGATATCATCCCAACCCGATCTCCTTGACTTCACCTCCTATCCTCCTCCTCCCTTATGCTCACCCTGCATCCCTATCTTCTCAACACCCTTCCCCACTCACCCCCCCCCTTTTTTTTTTTTTTTTCTCTCTCTCCTTACCCATCTTATGACTCAGACATGGGCTCACTTGTATAAAATGACATATTTTATAACCTGTTTACCTACCGTATCTATTAAATAGGAGCAACATATTATGTTTTCCTATATTATGTATAGTTTTAGATAATAAATACACCTTTATATTATGTTTAGTCTATCACTCTATCGGATGTATAAGTTATTCAGGATGCTTGAATTACTGAAGGATTATTTTTGTGTTATGACATAGGAAACGAAATAGAAACGAGGTAAACCCAGAATGTAAAAGTTGTACTTCGCATTTACAGCCAATGTCTTATTAATAACATATGTGTTATGTCTTATAGCAAGCCGCTGAATGTATACTGTCTGATGTTTTGTATCTTTGATATTACCTCAATAAAAAACTTTGATTATAAAAAAAAAAAAAATGAAAATAAAAGTAAAGATAAAAACATTACATTAAACTACTACAATGAAACACCAATGTCTCATCTATGTGATCAGACTAAAAAATCAACATACAGACTACTCCTAACAGAGAAACTGGTCCTCTCAGATTAACCAAAGGGTTGAACAAGAGAAAGGGCATGTCACCTGGTCTTTGAATACCCCATATTTAGGAATCATACCTGAGAGTAATATCTAACTTGATACTGAGAAAGATTATAAAGATACCTACTATTATCTAGTATATAGTTAGGTTGAGGTGGGATCTATGTGGGGCTATATGTATAGTGAAAGTCGCATACAATGATTTTAGGCAATACAAACAAAAACCTATTTATTGTGTCCTCTTATTTGTGGAACCCTGCTCTCTTGAGATGGAGAGGGGCAATTGTAAAGGATAGCAGATATCCCTACTAATATCTGGTGTGTCTTTTATTTGGAGGTGGGATTTAATGTGGCCTATAGGTGGCTCTATCATGTTTAAAGTCATACATAGGGATAAATATTAGGAAAATATAAATGTTAACCTTTTTAGGAATAATCCCCTAACTCCTTAAATTGGAGGGAGGCCACTTGAGGTCAGTGCCTCTATGAGGACAAGATGACTACATTAATTGTCTATAAGCAGGGATTGATGAACTACTAGAAAATTTTTTTTTTTGATGGAACCAGAAGTGGATTATAGCAAATCAGAAACTCTTTGCAAAAGGAGTGCCACAAAACAAGGATGTTTTTCTTTATATGTTCAAAAATAGGATAATATAGACTATAAAACAGAGGGTTGTATTTTCACTTTCAGTCTACAGGAGTTCAGGATATAAGTGAGGTCGCTAGTGATGATCTTACTATAGAAGGAAAGGTTTCTAATGGTGGTCTTCATATGAGAGGGGATGTGTTTGGTTAGTGTAGAATCATAGATGGGCATAAGGATAAAAACCTCTTTTTTAGAGGGGATGTGTTTGGTGAGTGTAGAATCATAGATGGGCAGAAGGATAAAACCTCTTTTTTAGTTGAAGAGGTGGGTAAGGTCCTCTCTATTGTTTAGACCTTTCGGATGTAGACAGTCTAATAGAAAGATCCATTTGGATTCAGCTTTGAGAAGGGTTTTTTCAAAATCCCCTCCTCTCCAGTTTTTTATCACTTTTTGTATGCCCATAAACTTCATTTCTTGTATTTTGCCATTGTGTTTATTGGCAAAGTGTTTGTAAAGTATTGTGTCTTTATTCTGTTTTTCAATTAGCAGTATGTGCTCTCTTAACCTATCTCTAAGGCTTCTTGAGGTCTGGCCAATGTACTGAAGGCCGCAGGAGCACTCCATGAGGTAGATAATCCCTGTATCCTGGCATCTGATAAGGTCCTTAATATTAAATTCTTCTCCAGTCTGAGTTGATTTAAATGTTTTTGTCTTAACCCCTCTTCTGCATGCTTTGCAGCTGGGACAAGGGAAAAAACCTTTAATTGGTTTCCCCTGTAGACTTTGCGTGTTAGGTTTTTTTTCTTTCGTAGCAGACTTGGAGCTAGTTTGTTTTTAAGATTCCCTGTTTTCTTATAAACAAAGTTTGGTTGATCGGGGAGTTTATCTCCAATAATATCATCATTTATCAACAGATGCCAATGTTTCTTGAAGATTTTTTCCATGATGTACCGGTTGCTACTGTACTCCGTAATCATTGGTACGTTGAGTACTCCTTCTGTCCCGAATTTCTTCCTCTCTTTGTATTTTGTTAATTCCTTTCTTTCCACCTTTCTTACTTCATCTATCTTAATGTCCAGTTCTTCCTCCTTATAACCCCTTTCAATAAACTTTTCTTTTAGACGTATTGTAAGAGTATACCCCAGCGCCAACAGGAAACCTTATATGCCTGAGTCAGTGGTACCTAGCTCCCACCTAAAAAGATAATTGTGAGGAATGAGCCCAGGCGCCAACAATACGAAGGCTAAGGTTAGGTACAGAGGTGGACTAGTGTAATAATAGTATAATATTAATAAAATATTAAAAACAATTTATTATATAACATACCATAAAACAACTTCATAAAAACACAATGTTACATGTGCATGGATCCACGCTATTAAAACATAAAATCTTTAGAGTATAAATACATAATTAAAAGTAAACATAAGGAGTTGGTACTATTCAGTGCAGCAGTGCAAATAGGTATTCCAAAGTGTTCACTTGGATGGTGAAAAAATATAAAAAACCAAATAATGAAAATCCAATTAACAATATATGACAGTGTTCCAATGCAAATGTTCCTCCTGTGTGGTAAAGAAAAACATCAATCCTGTGATACTCAGTGGAAGATAAAAAATAGCAAAAAACGAAAATATAAAAGGTTTAGAGAGTTTCAAATCCTTTATGTGGAAAAGTTAATCCCTGTGTGTGTGGTTGCTGTGTAGGTATCCTTTTTCCCTTAGTGTTTGGTATCCTTTTCCTTTAGTATTTGGGGGCCCAAGGGGACACTGACCCAGTGAGGAAATGTTGGCGAAAATTCAAAATATACAGACAAAAAAACCACAACAAAAAAATGCAAAAATACAAAAATAGCAACAAAAAATGCAAAAATAAAAATCCTGTGAATAAAAAATAAACACAATGTGTAGAACGTTTGCAAATGAGTACTCCTAATGAAATAGTGCTTACCAGGTCTACGCGTTTCGGCCCTTCCTAGGCCTTTATCAAGACTGATGGTAAGCTGTTTTTGATGGTCTTATATAGAGGTAATCAATCTATATCCGGAAATAGACTTGGTTTAGTCACTTCCGGTTTTTCATAAGTATTAAACATTTAATTTTCTATTTATTTAGTCCTGCTTGGTCCTAATTGATTTGTTTTGAGGCGTATTTAACATCTGTAAAATGCTGGTTTACATATTTAGAATGTTTGGGACCTTTACCTGATAATCCCTAGCCTTCGTGATTCTGTGACGTCACTTCTGGTAGGGTTATATAGCCGATTTCGTGTGGTCTATTAAGTTTTAGAAATAAACGGTCAAAATGCTAATATGGCTAGACCTTATATCACTAGCCAAGTATACTTGGAAATTATTAATATTTCGATTGTTAGATGTTTTCAATTTTGGGTTCCGATTTGCGGAGGTCCCCATTGGTTGTGACGTCACAACATGTTGGCGTTCGTGATAGGCTCAAAAGTTTAGCTGAGTCCTGCTATTATAGGCTGATTGTGTATTCGTAACGGAGGTGTGTGTGGCTCTTGCAACTTAATAGGTTATATTTGCGCTGAGCCTAATAACAACAAAAAGAAGTGAATGAAAGAAATGTCAAAATGAGATTGGAGAAAATACAATAAATATGTGTTGTAAATCTAGTGTCTTTGGAAAGTATCCTAATGAACTTAACATGAGACTATAATAAATATGTGTACCTTCAAATGTATATCTTATTCAATTGAGATCGAGAGATAATAAAATTGATTTAAATTACTTGAAATGCTATTATCGGGGTGATCCTTTATATTGCTGACAAAGGGTGATTTAAAAGGGTGATTTAAAAGTTTCTTGTTAAGACTATTGTCTTTTATCCTCATATGTGAGTATATTGTTCTCATGTAGTACTAAAAATTGTCATCGATTTCCCTATTTTCCTGTTAAGGGTTTTAATGTCATTTTATCCTATATCTTACTTGAGGATATACAGAATATTCATAGCATATAATATTCTTTTCTTGAATATTACAGACTGATATCTATGGAGAGGATGCTATCAGCTTGTCTTAATAGTTCCTAATATAGTTTGGAGGGTGGGATAGTATATATGAGAGATAGGAGTAGTAGTGTGTATATATGCATACATATCTATATATATAAAAATGCACTTCAGAGACTATAATGGTTAATATATCATCGTGTGATGTAATTTTATGGTGTAATTAAATGTTAAGGATAAATCCTTAGGAGAGGTATTACCCTGTAATAAAATGACTGCAGAGTGGTAAATCATCTATTTTCTATTAAAAGTAAATATGATTAAGGAAGAAGTGTCTACCGTCTGTTTAGACTGATAGTTTGGATGTCATCAGCCTGAAAATTCCAGACTATAGTGTTGATAACCATAATGGTTGCATGTAACCTACATGGTCCTGGGCTCCAATAGTACCTTTGAGAGGGGGGGGGAGGGAAGAGATGAAATGGAATCTATTTGCATACAATTTTGTATCAATTGGATCCAAACTATAGGATCATTGGTTTGGGCTTTAGTGGGAGCATACCACTAGAATGCTGGTCTGGTTCAGTATAGAGGGGGAAAATAAACATTCTATATATTGACTGATACCTAGAGGGGAGAAGTCTTCCGTTATAAATGAGTTCAATCATATTAGATTATATAAATGGGATAAATCCTCCTTGTTATTCAAACCCTTTGGGTGGAGACAATCTAGTTTGAAAATCCACTTAGACTCGGCGGTGAGTAACTTCTTTGAATAATTTCCGCCTCTCCAATCCTTCCCGATCTTCTGGATGCCCATAAAGGTCAATTCTTTGATGTTACCCTTATGTTTGGTTGTAAAATGTCTAAATAAGGCTGTGTCCATATTTAGCTTTTCGATCAGTAGTATATGTTCACGTATCCTATCCTTCAGGATACGTGACGTCTGGCCCACATATTGAAGGCCACATGAGCATTGTAGCATGTATACTACTCCACTGTCGTGACATCTAATTAGCTCATTTACTTTGTATTTTTCTTTGTTGGTGAAACTGCAAAATGTGGTGGACTTTGTGCCACATTTGCAAGCCTTACATAGCGGGCAAGGAGAAGCCTTTTATTTCCTTTCCAAATGTGTCCATTATGCCTCGCTTCTTCTTCTTTTCTATGCTCGGAGCCAATCTGCTTTTCAGATTTTTTCGTTTTTCGATATACAAATTTTGGCTTCGGTGGTAGTTTATCACCTATTAAATCATCTTCTTTCAGAAGTGGCCAGTGTTTCTGAAATATTTTCTCGATTATATCCTTATTCTCACTATATTCTGTGATCATAATTACATTAAGACAATCGTCTTCTGTTGGGTGTGCTTTTTCTTTGTAGTTCAGAAGATTTTCTCTTTTGGTATTTTCAACTTCTAGAATCTTTTGGTCCAGTGTATTTTCGTCATATCCCCTCTCTAGGAACTTGTTTTTGATGATCTTAGCTTGTTCTTCCCATTTTTCATCTGTGGAACAGTTTTTCTTGATTCTTAATAACTGTCCCTTAGGGATGTTGTCTTTCCAGCTTTTATGATGGCAACTCATACTATGTATGTAATTGTTGCTATCTACATTTTTAAAATGAGTAGATGTTTCGATTTTACCATCTCTGACTTCAATTCTTAGGTCTAGGAAGACAAGTTCAGTAGTACTCCAAGAGTAGGTGAACTTTAAGTTATTTGTACTTCTGTTCATGACTTCGATGGTGTAGTCTAAGTCTTCCTGGGTACCTTTCCAGATGATGATGATGTCATCTATATACCGGCGATATAGGACCAGGTCCGCGCCTGCTGGGCAAGAGTCCCAGAAGATGTTTTCCCACTTGCCCATATACAGATTCGCATAGCTAGGCGCGAACCTGGTCCCCATTGCTGTGCCGCATATTTGTTGGTAAAAGTTTCCTTCGTCATGGAAGTAATTGTGGGTTAATATATACTGAATCCCATCTAAAATGAATTCTTTTTGATCGTCTGGTATCTCTGGGTCTTTATCAAGAAAGAACTTTACTGCTTTTAATCCATCCTCATGGGGAATACATGTATACAGTGACGTCACATCACATGTCGCTAAGATGTAATCATCTTCCCATGGGATCTCATCCAAGAGGTTCAACACCTGGGTTGAGTCCTTAAGGTATGACGGTAGCTGTTTCACATATCTCTGTAGATTAAGATCAATGTATTCTGAAAGGTTACTGCTGAGAGAACCAATGCCTGAAATGATTGGTCTTCCCGGGGGTTTCTTTAATGATTTATGGATCTTCGGTAGATGGTATATCACCGGTGTGATAGGATGGTTTATGTTGATGTAATCATATTCTTTTTTGCTTAAAATCCCTAATTCTTTTGCTTGATCCAGGATCTGCAGTAATTTTTCTTGTAAGCTCCTATTGGGTTTGAGGGAAGTTTTCGATAAGTTACTGGATCATTTAAGATCCTGGCGTTTTCCAATTTATAATCAATCCGATCCATGACGACAATTCCACCCCCCTTGTCAGCTGGTTTAATGTTAGATTATGGTTATCTTCCAAAGTTTTAATTGTCTTTATTTGTTGATGGGAAAGATTTTTTGATCTTGGTTTTAGTCTTTTGGACTGTAGTTCCTTAATTTCTTTACAAACTATAGTCTCAAAGGCTTCTATGGAGGCTCCTTTGCTGCTTATAGGGAAAAAAGATGATTTTGGTTTCAGACCTGTGTGTCTGTAACCATCATGATGTTCTTGTGGTTTCCATAGTGTTCTCTCTAATGTTGATTTGGCAAAGAACCTCTTTAATGTGAGTTTCCGGACGAATTCTTTTGTATTAATAAAAGTCTGGAATTTATCCAAACTTCTTGTAGGGGCGAATGAGAGGCCAAATTTAAGGATGGACGTCTCTTCATCAGTCAGAGTGTGCGAGCTTAGATTGAATATACCCTTGGTATGTCCCGTAGTAGTTATTTCAATTTTGTCGCTAGTCTTTTTATTTTTATTTACTTTGACCCCTCCTCGCCTTCCTCGATGTGTCTTCTTCTTAGTGAGGTTGTTGGTCTGTCTGGATCCATCTCTCTCTGGGATCTCTGGGGTCTGTCCTTCTCCCTGTTGTATGCGTGATCCGATCCTAAAAAAGATGGAGAATCTGTTGTAGTAGTCGGTGTAGACTTCTGGGATTCTTTGTATGGATCTATTTTCTTAGTGCGTTGTTGGATTTTCCATTCATCCCTTATATTCCCTTATATTCCCTTCATCTTTTCTTTGGGTGATCGGTCCCTCTTTCCTCTTTGGAGTTTTATGCATATTGGTATTAATATGATGTGTATCATCTCTTCTGTCATTCACCTCATGATGATAGTATTCTCTCTGGTCCCTGTAAGTGGACTCAATATCATTTTGTCTATAATGGTTCGATCTCCCCTCGTAGTCGTTTTGGCGAATATTGGTACTGGTATTCTCCCCTATTGTAAGTTCTATCTTCAGTGTAATCCCATTTATTATGCCAAATTTCTCTCCTCCTTGTAGGTGTATGTTCCTCCCTCCTTGTATATTGTCTATCATTCCCATAGTCCCATCGCTGATTGTTATTATGCCACCTGTTATCATAATGGGGTCTTGACCTATTACTATCATAGGGAGTTGGAACATAGTAATTAGGTTGTGTATAGTATCTTCTATAGGGTCTATTAGAATAGAGGTTTTTGTGTCTATAGTGTCTGTTTATTTCTCTCCTAGAGTCATGCCCATGTCTCATATCCTGTGGGTGATTGCTAGCATTTCTGATGTGAGTGGCTGTATCTGCTGTGTCCCTCTCTGTCTTTATGTCTACGGTCTCTTCCGTTATGGTGTTTGTGTGTTCATCATTTTTTATCTCTTTATTTTCCAATTCTCTTAGAAGTTTTTTAGTTTTTTTCTGTATGATATCATCTCTGGTCTTTTTCACCTTTTTGAATAAATTGTCTTTCTTTTCTGTTATGTCTGAGGACCCATGTCCAGAATGTTCTAGATTAATTAGAATTTCCTCATTCTCCTTAATCTTTGAGTCCATATCTCTTGTCAAAGTTTCCCTATATTCTATAATGAGTTTTATTAGTTGTCTGGAGGTGTTTATTAAAACAGACCTCCATTTCTCAGAAATGGAGTCAGACAGAGGAAAAGCACATTCTTTATGTGTTAAAAGCCCTTTTGGAATGATATCCAATTCTAGGCACTTTTTCAGAAATGAAATTTCCGCCTTATATTTTACCTCTGAGATTAAGAGTTTTTCTAGTTCCCTGAATATGGATTGTATATCTACAGTCTCATCCTCATCTACTTCTATGCTAATCATTTTGGTCTGTTTGTTTACATTAATTGATACGTCTTGTCTAAGTGCAGCTAGAGTTTCTATATTTGTATTAGTGAAGAGATTTAGGAAATGGCAGCTGGAGTAAGGCTAGGGGTTGGTGATCAGAAGATGTAAGAGTATACCCCAGCGCCAACAGGAAACCTTATAAGCCTGAGTCGGTGGTACCTAGCTCCCACCTAAAAAGATAATTGTGAGGAATGAGCACAGGCGCCAACAATACGAAGGCTAAGGTTAGGTACAGAGGTGGACTAGTGTAATAATAGTATAATATTAATAAAATATTAAAAACAATTTATTACATAACATACCATAAAACAACTTCATAAAAACACAATGTTACATGTGCATGGATCCACGCTATTAAAACATAAAATCTTTAGAGTATAAATACAGAATTAAAAGTAAACATAAGGAGTTGGTACTATTCAGTGCAGCAGTGCAAATAGGTATTCCAAAGTGTTCACTTGGATGGTGAAAAAATATAAAAAACCAAATAATGAAAATCCAATTAACAATATATGACAGTGTTCCAATGCAAATGTTCCTCCTGTGTGGTAAAGAAAAACGTCAATCCTGTGATACTCAGTGGAAGATAAAAAATAGCAAAAAACGAAAATATAAAAGGTTTAGAGAGTTTCAAATCCTTTATGTGGAAAAGTTAATCCCTGTGTGTGGTGTTGCTGTGTAGGTATCCTTTTTCCCTTAGTGTTTGGTATCCTTTTCCTTTAGTATTTGGGGGCCCAAGGGGACACTGATCCAGTGAGGAAATGTTGGCGAAAATTCAAAATATACAGACAAAAAAACCACAACAAAAAAATGCAAAAATACAAAAATAGCAACAAAAAATGCAAAAATAAAAATCCTGTGAATAAAAAATAAACACAATGTGTAGAACGTTTGCAAATGAGTACTCCTAATGAAATAGTGCTTACCAGGTCTACGCGTTTCGGCCCTTCCTAGGCCTTTATCAAGACTGATGGTAAGCTGTTTTTGATGGTCTTATATAGAGGTAATCAATCTATATCCGGAAATAGACTTGGTTTAGTCACTTCCGATTTTTCGTAAGTATTAAACATTTAATTTTCTATTTATTTAGTCCTGCTTGGTCCTAATTGATTTGTTTTGAGGCGTATTTAACTTCTGTAAAATGCTGGTTTACATATTTAGAATGTTTGGGACCTTTACCTGATAATCCCTAGCCTTCGTGATTCTGTGACGTCACTTCTGGTAGGGTTATATAGCGATTTCGTGTGGTCTATTAAGTTTTAGAAATAAACGGTCAAAATGCTAATATGGCTAGACCTTATATCACTAGCCAAGTATACTTGGAAAATTATTAATATTTCGATTGTTAGATGTTTTCAATTTTGGGTTCCGATTTGCGGAGGTCCCCATTGGTTGTGACGTCACAACATGTTGGCGTTCGTGATAGGCTCAAAAGTTTAGCTGAGTCCTGCTATTATAGGCTGATTGTGTATTCGTAACGGAGGTGTGTGTGGCTCTTGCAACTTAATAGGTTATATTTGCGCTGAGCCTAATAACAACAAAAAGAAGTGAATGAAAGAAATGTCAAAATGAGATTGGAGAAAATACAATAAATATGTGTTGTAAATCTAGTGTCTTTGGAAAGTATCCTAATGAACTTAACATGAGACTATAATAAATATGTGTACCTTCAAATGTATATCTTATTCAATTGAGATCGAGAGATAATAAAATTGATTTAAATTACTTGAAAGGCTATTATCGGGGTGATCCTTTATATTGCTGACAAAGGGTGATTTAAAAGGGTGATTTAAAAGTTTCTTGTTAAGACTATTGTCTTTTATCCTCATATGTGAGTATATTGTTCTCATGTAGTACTAAAAATTGTCATCGATTTCCCTATTTTCCTGTTAAGGGTTTTAATGTCATTTTATCCTATATCTTACTTGAGGATATACAGAATATTCATAGCATATAATATTCTTTTCTTGAATATTACAGACTGATATCTATGGAGAGGATGCTATCAGCTTGTCTTAATAGTTCCTAATATAGTTTGGAGGGTGGGATAGTATATATAGAGAGATAGGAGTAGTAGTGTGTATATATGCATACATATCTATATATATAAAAATGCACTTCAGAGACTATAATGGTTAATATATCATCGTGTGATGTAATTTTATGGTGTAATTAAATTTTAAGGATAAATCCTTAGGAGAGGTATTACCCTGTAATAAAATGACTGCAGAGTGGTAAATCATCTATTTTCTATTAAAAGTAAATATGATTAAGGAAGAAGTGTCTACCGTCTGTTTAGACTGATAGTTTGGATGTCATCAGCCTGAAAATTCCAGACTATAGTGTTGATAACCATAATGGTTGCATGTAACCTACATGGTCCTGGGCTCCAATAGTACCTTTGAGAGGGGGGGGAGGTCAGAGATGAAATGGAATCTATTTGCATACAATTTTGTATCAATTGGATCCAAACTATAGGATCATTGGTTTGGGCTTTAGTGGGAGCATACCACTAGAATGCTGGTCTGGTTCAGTATAGAGGGGGAAAATAAACATTCTATATATCGACTGATACCTAGGGGAGAAGTCTTCCGTTATAAATGAGTTCAATCATATTAGATTATATAAATGGGATAAATCCTCCTTGTTATTCAAACCCTTTGGGTGGAGACAATCTAGTTTGAAAATCCACTTAGACTCAGCGGTGAGTAACTTCTTTGTATAATTTCCGCCTCTCCAATCCTTCCCGATCTTCTGGATGCCCATAAAGGTCAATTCTTTGATGTTACCCTTATGTTTGGTTGTAAAATGTCTAAATAAGGCTGTGTCCATATTTAGCTTTTCGATCAGTAGTATATGTTCACGTATCCTATCCTTCAGGATACGTGACGTCTGGCCCACATATTGAAGGCCACATGAGCATTGTAGCATGTATACTACTCCACTGTCATGACATCTAATTAGCTCATTTACTTTGTATTTTCTTTGTTGGCGAAACTGCAAAATGTGGTGGACTTTGTGCCACATTTGCAAGCCTTACATAGCAAGGGAAGAAGCCTTTTATTTCCTTTCCAAATGTGTCCATTATGCCTCGCTTCTTCTTCTTTTCTATGCTCGGAGCCAATCTGCTTTTCAGATTTTTCGTTTTTCGATATACAAATTTTGGCTTCGGTGGTAGTTTATCACCTATTAAATCATCTTCTTTCAGAAGTGGCCAGTGTTTCTGAAATATTTTCTCGATTATATCCTTATTCTCACTATATTCTGTGATCATAATTACATTAAGACAATCGTCTTCTGTTGGGTGTGCTTTTTCTTTGTAGTTCAGAAGATTTTCTCTTTTGGTATTTTCAACTTCTAGAATCTTTTGGTCCAGTGTATTTTCGTCATATCCCCTCTCTAGGAACTTGTTTTTGATGATCTTAGCTTGTTCTTCCCATTTTTCATCTGTGGAACAGTTTTTCTTGATTCTTAATAACTGTCCCTTAGGGATGTTGTCTTTCCAGCTTTTATGATGGCAACTCATACTATGTATGTAATTGTTGCTATCTACATTTTTAAAATGAGTAGATGTTTCGATTTTACCATCTCTGACTTCAATTCTTAGGTCTAGGAAGACAAGTTCAGTAGTACTCCAAGAGTAGGTGAACTTTAAGTTATTTGTACTTCTGTTCATGACTTCGATGGTGTAGTCTAAGTCTTCCTGGGTACCTTTCCAGATGATGATGATGTCATCTATATACCGGCGATATAGGACCAGGTCCGCGCCTGCTGGGCAAGAGTCCCAGAAGATGTTTTCCCACTTGCCCATATACAGATTCGCATAGCTAGGCGCGAACCTGGTCCCCATTGCTGTGCCGCATATTTGTTGGTAAAAGTTTCCTTCGTCATGGAAGTAATTGTGGGTTAATATATACTGAATCCCATCTAAAATGAATTCTTTTTGATCGTCTGGTATCTCTGGGTCTTTATCAAGAAAGAACTTTACTGCTTTTAATCCATCCTCATGGGGAATACATGTATACAGTGACGTCACATCACATGTCGCTAAGATGTAATCATCTTCCCATGGGATCTCATCCAAGAGGTTCAACACCTGGGTTGAGTCCTTAAGGTATGACGGTAGCTGTTTCACATATCTCTGTAGATTAAGATCAATGTATTCTGAAAGGTTACTGCTGAGAGAACCAATGCCTGAAATGATTGGTCTTCCCGGGGGTTTCTTTAATGATTTATGGATCTTCGGTAGATGGTATATCACCGGTGTGATAGGATGGTTTATGTTGATGTAATCATATTCTTTTTTGCTTAAAATCCCTAATTCTTTTGCTTGATCCAGGATCTGCAGTAATTCTTTCTTGTAAGCTCCTATTGGGTTTGAGGGAAGTTTTCGATAAGTTACTGGATCATTTAAGATCCTGGCGTTTTCCAATTTATAATCAATCCGATCCATGACGACAATTCCACCCCCCTTGTCAGCTGGTTTAATGATTAGATTATGGTTATCTTCCAATGTTTTAATTGTCTTTATTTGTTGATGGGAAAGATTTTTTGATCTTGGTTTTAGTCTTTTGGACTGTAGTTCCTTAATTTCTTTACAAACTATAGTCTCAAAGGCTTCTATGGAGGCTCCTTTGCTGCTTATAGGGAAAAAAGATGATTTTGGTTTCAGACCTGTGTGTCTGTAACTATCATGATGTTCTTGTGGTTTCCATAGTGTTCTCTCTAATGTTGATTTGGCAAAGAACCTCTTTAATGTGAGTTTCCGGACGAATTCTTTTGTATTAATAAAAGTCTGGAATTTATCCAAACTTCTTGTAGGGGCGAATGAGAGGCCAAATTTAAGGATGGACGTCTCTTCATCAGTCAGAGTGTGCGAGCTTAGATTGAATATACCCTTTGGTATGTCCCGTAGTAGTTATTTCAATTTTGTCGCTAGTCTTTTTATTTTTATTTACTTTGACCCCTCCTCGCCTTCCTCGATGTGTCTTCTTCTTAGTGAGGTTGTTGGTCTGTCTGGATCCATCTCTCTCTGGGATCTCTGGGGTCTGTCCTTCTCCCTGTTGTATGCGTGATCCGATCCTAAAAAAGATGGAGAATCTGTTGTAGTAGTCGGTGTAGACTTCTGGGATTCTTTGTATGGATCTATTTTCTTAGTGCGTTGTTGGATTTTCCATTCATCCCTTATATTCCCTTATATTCCCTTCATCTTTTCTTTGGGTGATCGGTCCCTCTTTCCTCTTTGGAGTTTTATGCATATTGGTATTAATATGATGTGTATCATCTCTTCTGTCATTCACCTCATGATGATAGTATTCTCTCTGGTCCCTGTAAGTGGACTCAATATCATTTTGTCTATAATGGTTCGATCTCCCCTCGTAGTACTGTCGTTTTGGCGAATATTGGTACTGGTATTCTCCCCTATTGTAAGTTCTATCTTCAGTGTAATCCATTTATTATGCCAAATTTCTCTCCTCCTTGTAGGTGTATGTTCCTCCCTCCTTGTATATTGTCTATCATTCCCATAGTCCCATCGCTGATTGTTATTATGCCACCTGTTATCATAATGGGGTCTTGACCTATTACTATCATAGGGAGTTGGAACATAGTAATTAGGTTGTGTATAGTATCTTCTATAGGGTCTATTAGAATAGAGGTTTTTGTGTCTATAGTGTCTGTTTATTTCTCTCCTAGAGTCATGCCCATGTCTCATATCCTGTGGGTGATTGCTAGCATTTCTGATGTGAGTGGCTGTATCTGCTGTGTCCCTCTCTGTCTTTATGTCTACGGTCTCTTCGTTATGGTGTTTGTGTGTTCATCATTTTTTATCTCTTTATTTTCCAATTCTCTTAGAAGTTTTTTAGTTTTTTTCTGTATGATATCATCTCTGGTCTTTTTCACCTTTTTGAATAAATTGTCTTTCTTTTCTGTTATGTCTGAGGACCCATGTCCAGAATGTTCTAGATTAATTAGAATTTCCTCATTCTCCTTAATCTTTGAGTCCATATCTCTTGTCAAAGTTTCCCTATATTCTATAATGAGTTTTATTAGTTGTCTGGAGGTGTTTATTAAAACAGACCTCCATTTCTCAGAAATGGAGCCAGACAGAGGAAAAGCACATTCTTTATGTGTTAAAAGCCCTTTTGGAATGATATCCAATTCTAGGCACTTTTTCAGAAATGAAATTTCCGCCTTATATTTTACCTCTGAGATTAAGAGTTTTTCTAGTTCCCTGAATATGGATTGTATATCTACAGTCTCATCCTCATCTACTTCTATGCTAATCATTTTGGTCTGTTTGTTTACATTAATTGATACGTCTTGTCTAAGTGCAGCTAGAGTTTCCATATTTGTATTAGAGTGAAGAGATTTAGGAAATGGCAGCTGGAGTAAGGCTAGGGGTTGGTGATCAGAAGATGTAAGAGTATACCCCAGCGCCAACAGGAAACCTTATAAGCCTGAGTCGGTGGTACCTAGCTCCCACCTAAAAAGATAATTGTGAGGAATGAGCACAGGCGCCAACAATACGAAGGCTAAGGTTAGGTACAGAGGTGGACTAGTGTAATAATAGTATAATATTAATAAAATATTAAAAACAATTTATTACATAACATACCATAAAACAACTTCATAAAAACACAATGTTACATGTGCATGGATCCACGCTATTAAAACATAAAATCTTTAGAGTATAAATACATAATTAAAAGTAAACATAAGGAGTTGGTACTATTCAGTGCAGCAGTGCAAATAGGTATTCCAAAGTGTTCACTTGGATGGTGAAAAAATATAAAAAACCAAATAATGAAAATCCAATTAACAATATATGACAGTGTTCCAATGCAAATGTTCCTCCTGTGTGGTAAAGAAAAACGTCAATCCTGTGATACTCAGTGGAAGATAAAAAATAGCAAAAAACGAAAATATAAAAGGTTTAGAGAGTTTCAAATCCTTTATGTGGACAAGTTAATCCCTGTGTGTGGTGTTGCTGTGTAGGTATCCTTTTTCCCTTAGTGTTTGGTATCCTTTTCCTTTAGTATTTGGGGGCCCAAGGGACACTGATCCAGTGAGGAAATGTTGGCGAAAATTCAAAATATACAGAAAAAAAAACACAACAAAAAATGCAAAAATACAAAAATAGCAACAAAAAATGCAAAAATAAAAATCCTGTGAATAAAAAATAAACACAATGTGTAGAACGTTTGCAAATGAGTACTCCTAAAGAAATAGTGCTTACCAGGTCTACGCGTTTCGGCCCTTCCTAGGCCTTTATCAAGACTGATGGTAAGCTGTTTTTGATGGTCTTATATAGAGGTAATCAATCTATATCCGGAAATAGACTTGGTTTAGTCACTTCCGGTTTTTCGTAAGTATTAAACATTTAACATTGTGTTTTTATGAAGTTGTTTTATGGTATGTTATGTAATAAATTGTTTTTAATATTTTATTAATATTATACTTTTATTACACTAGTCCACCTCTGTACCTAACCTTAGCCTTCCTTTTAGACGTATTGGTTGCTTTTCCCATGTTTTGATGTTAGAACAGTTTTTTCGAACCCTTAGGAATTGGCTTTTGGGGATATTATTTTTCCACTTTTCGTGGTGGCAACTCTCATGGTGTACATTGTTGTTGCTATCAACTGTTTTAAAGTATGTGGAAGTTTCCCATTTGCCGTTTTTCACTTCTATTTGTAAGTCTAAGAAGACGATATCTGCGGTAGAGGACCAGGTCCGCGCTCGCTGGGCAGGAGTCCCAGAAGATAATCTCCCATTTGCCCATGTACAGATTGGCATTAGCAGATTGGGGGCTGGTTAGACCCTCTTTGTGTATCACAGCATAGGGTATCTTAGCGCTGGACTACCATACAAACATTCCTAAGAAAACTACCCTTGTGGCTGGAACAAGGGAACTCTTTTCCAGATTTACTTTCCATCCATGGGAATGTAGAAAAAGCAACAATATCTCTGTGTGAGATTTTGCTTGTTGAAAAGATGGTGCCTGAATCAGAATGTCGTCCAGATAAGGCACCACCGCTGTGGCAAGGCCAAATGGAAGAGCCACAAACTGAAAGTGAGTGTCCAGAAAGGCAAACCACAGAAATTTGTGATGATTATTGTGAATGAAGGTACGCATCCTTCAGGTCAATTGTCATCATGAACTGACCCTCTAGCATTAAAGGAAGAATGGAACGTATAGTTTCCATCTTGAAGGAAGGTACTCTGAGAAACTTGTTTAGACACATTAGATCTAGAATAGGACTGAAAGTTCCCTCTTTTTTGGAAACCACAAACAGATTTGAATAGAAACCTAGTCCCTGTTCCTGTACTGGAACTGGAACTATCACTCCCAGGGAGGAAAGATCCTGTACAAATTTCAAGAATGCCTCTCTTTTTATCTGGTCCGCAGATAATCTTGAGAGGTGAAATCTGCCCCTGGGAGGGAAGGTCTTGAACACCTGCTACCCAGGTGCTGGGTTTTGTGTCCCTTTAAGTTGTTTGATACACATATATACATCATACATATTTGAAAATTTGCATCAAATAATTCAAAGAAAGTTTAATCAGCAAAGTAACTAATACCCCATTCTTGGTTGATACCATTTGGCTGTCTTGTATATAACTTACTGTATATAACCAAAATAATTCTCTTTAGAAGAATTGT
This sequence comes from Bombina bombina, assembly GCF_027579735.1. NCBI lineage: Eukaryota > Metazoa > Chordata > Amphibia > Anura > Bombinatoridae > Bombina > Bombina bombina. The sequence continues at coordinate 1,518,705,666 of NC_069499.1, read as the reverse complement.
ATCCCTGTCTCCTCCTCTAGATGGCAGTGTTACTTGATGAATTATGGCAACAGACATATTGGGTACATTTATCATATGAACACTTTTGAATTGTCTAGCAACAGCGGAGTCCTTATTGTAACGTTTAACATCACAAATGTTCTCCAATGCTCGTTCTTAAAGTGCGGGTAGTCTGACCTGTGTATTGCATAAAACATAGCTGTCATTCAAGCAAACAAACCATGTATTTAGTGCTACAATTTGCATAAAAATCATTCCAAATTCTGTTCCAGTACTTGTACTTTTAAATACATTGCCAGCTTTAATTATGCTGCATGTATTACAATTTCTCACACCACATTTTAAGTTTCCTTTAAAATTCAACCAACTACACTGTTTTCTCTGGATGCTGGTTACCATACTTGGTGCCAACTTTGTAGCTAAATTACTAGATTTTTTGGAAACAAATTTACATCTATCAACTTCTATAGCCAACACATCACCACTAGGTAGAATATGAAGATTACATTTTACAATTTTGCAAATGTCACCTTAAAAATATTAGCATGTTCATTAAAGGTTGTACCTTTTCTTTCATCTTTTTAATATTCTTTCCCATGAATGCACTATCTATATTGCCTGACTTCATCCAAAACCTCTTCAGAATTAAAATTGCATCTAATACGTAACAACTGACTCTCAGGAATGGAATTTATAAAATGTCTTGGATGAACTGGCATGTAAAATTGCATTTCCTGCTGAGGGTTTTCTAAAAGTTTTAGTTCCTACATACCCCTCTTCTCTTACAGCCTCCAATTCCAAATTTAAAACACTCACAGTAGACTCATGTATTTCTCTATTAAATCAAGCATAAAAACATAAAATAATTGTGGGATAGTAAGCATATCACAACAAATATATGTTTCTTCTTCCTCCTTGAATGTGGTACACAATCCAGAAATTAATTCACCACTCTCAAACTTAACTTGTGGGGAATGCAAGAATATCATGAGACAGCGTCTACAACAATCCCCTTGCAATCATGTGACCAATGTGATTTCTATAGAATGAATCTTTTAAATAAATGTAGAAGTTCTGGACTAAAGGCTGCAAAACCAAGTCCACCAGAGCATCTATCAACTCTGCTTTCAGATCCCTGGATCTGGCACAGTAGCTGGGAAGTTTAAAATTGAGGGGAGAAGCCATCATTTCTGTAAGGCCCCATCTGAGAACAAAATGATTGAAAATATCCTGATTGAGAGACCACTGCTCTGGGTGAAGGGACTGGTGACTGGGAGAGTCTGTTTCCTGAATGTCGACAATATGAATGTGAATTGCTGATAAGGAGCATGATTGCTTTCTGCCCAGGAAAGAATTCAAGCTACTTTCATCATTGCCAAGGGACCCAGAGTCCCTACCTGATAAGTGATGTATACCACAGCTGTAATGTTGTCTGATTGAAAGCAAATTTATCGTTCTTTTTGTAGGAGGGACCATGCCTGGAGAGCTCAAAAAATTGTCTAAACTTCTAAGGTGTTTATTGGTAACCTTACCTCCTGAGGAGATCAAACTCCCAAACTGCACCCCAGCCTGAGAGACTTCTGTAATCTGTTACCTAAGATGGACAAAGAAAAGATGTCTCAAGGGCCACTGAATGGCCTTCTATCCACCAGGATAGAGATTGTTTCACTGTGGAGTTTAGAACAATCCCCTGATCTAAACTAGCATAATTTCTCATCCATTGTTGTAGCATACAAAGTTGAAGAGGACTCAAATTAAAAATGCAAAAGGAACTACATCTAAGACAGCTACCATCAGATAAACCACTTCCATACATTGTGCCACTGTTAGAACCAAGGATTGAAGGCAGAGACAGGCCCTATGAAATGTTAACACAAAAATGGAAATCCTTTAAATCTGGGTAGCACATACCTTAAATATAGTCTGTATGAATATAGTTGGATGTATATGTATTTGTTCTAATGTTTGTGGAACAAACCAAGAGCAAAGTATGATGTCCTGAATTAGTGTGTTTCAGGTTGGGTTCTATTAGTGATGATGAGACCTGCTCATATACTAATTATTATAAAGCCAGGACCACCACATAAGTGTTGCAATAAAGATATATAAATTCAGTACCTGTTTTTCTTCTTCAACTAGTAATAGGTTAGTGCCGTCCAGGAGTTTTTTTGCCAGGTCTTGTCAGAGTCCATGTATAAAGCCTGCTGCCATCTCTGGTTCCCAGCAGAGAATGGGTTTGCTTTCAACTGAGAGTATGTTAATAACTCAAGTTGTTGATTTGGATCATACTAGGATCCAGTATTTTTCTTCAGTTCCTCTGCAAATTAAGCCTGCATGGCTTCTTGAGAAAAAGGTGCATTGAGACTGAATTGATTAACACTCCCAGAAAACAAACCTTGGTACTGGGACATAAGGAACTCTTTGGTACATTGATCTTCCAGAAGTGCCTGTGCTGAAATACCAAAAGTTTTATGAGGTATGAGAAATTGCAACGGACAGAGACAGAGCCTCAACCAGAATGTCGTCCAGGTAAGGGGCAACAGAAATACTCTGAGATCTGATTACTGCCAATTTAGCTCCCAAAAGTTTTGTGAATATTAACAGAGCAGTCGCCAATCCAAACGGAAGGACAAAAAAATTAAAGTGCCTGTTCTGAAAGGCAAACCTGAGGAATTGATGATGATCCGTGTAAAAAGGAATATGAAGGTATTCATCGTTCAAAACTATGGTGGGCATAAACTGAACCTGTTGTGCTACAGGTAAAATAGTATGGATGGTCTCCATTTTAAAAGTGGTAACTCTCAAGAATTTGTTCAAAGTCTTTAAAAGGGTAGGTCTGAAAGTTCCTTCTTTTTTTGGGACAATAAAGTGGTTGGAGTAAAAACCCTTTTCCTGTTCTAAATCTGGAACAAATTAGAGGAAGGCCTTTGAATGATTTTTTGGAATATGAGACGGAAGGAACCATTCTCGAGGAGACCTGAACCGAAACACTATCATGTAACCTTTAGATATAATATTTAAAACCCAAGAATCCTGAACTGATTGAAAACAAGTCTCCTGAAAATGGCTTAATCTGCCCCTACCAGAACTGAATATGGTTCAGGTGCCACACCTTCATGCTGATTTTGAATTGGGAGTGGATTTTTTGTCTTGCTTGGATTTGGACTAAGAAGAAACTTGTTTCCATGATGACTTGGATGAATCAAGTTTTTCAGAGGAAGAAGATTTCTGAGATTTCGAGGAGCAAGAGGAATGATAACGATTGCCTGATCTGCTCTTACTTTAGATCTTAATCCTGAGGAAGGAAGGCACCCTTACCCTTTGTAATTATTAGAAATTATTGAATCCAGACTTAATACAAAAATAATATTTCCTTGGAAAGAAAGAGTAAATGGTCTGTTTTTGGAAACCATGTCTTCAAACCAAGACTTGAGCCACAAGGTTCTTCTGGTTAAAACCCGAGAAGGTCATGTATTTTTATTGGCTGATTTGAGTTTTATTTAAAAAAATCAGCCAATAGAAATGCAAGAACATTACTATAAAGGAGGAAACCTGCATTCAAACTTCAGTGTCCTACAGGGACAGCAGAAAGACGGGTCTGATTGAAGAAAAGAAGAAGACTGCCAAAGAGGATTCCTACCCAGAGGATTGCCACCGGCATGAATGAAGAGTACTGCCACCACCACCATGAATGAAGAGGACCGCCACCGCCAACAAGGTTGAAAAGGACCACCACCTCCCCCATGGAGAAGAAGACCGCTGCTGCCATGAACCCCCTGCCATTGTGGTCCCTACGCTGCCCCCCTAAGGAGCCAGATTGAAGATAGTGAGTAAAAACTTGGGGTTCTAGCTTTGGGCTTTTTTGTGCGTGTGGTGTGGGGGATTATAGTATTATTTTTTGTGTATCACAATTAACCCCCTACACTAGGGGTTAATTAGTGTAGGGGGCTAATTGTGATGGGGGTTGTGGCAGTTTAGGGGTTAAGTAGTATAGCAGGGGTTTTCTGATGGGGTTGTGGCAGTTTATGGGGTTAAATAGTGTATTGGTTAAATAGTGTAGGTCATAATACTTTATTTTCATGCAAATAATTTTAAGCCCAAACCTTTTACGCAAGTTTTGAAATCGCGTAAAAAAGTTTGATTGTATTGCGTTAAAGCTATCACATTTACTTTCAACTTGTAATATGAGTGTAAGTTAGAGCAGTAACGATATTGCTATATTTTGCTTTTCTAAGTCTCAAATATCACATGGCAGGCTTCATAATCCAAACCCTGCCACATATCTGTCCCTAATTGTCTTTTTAAGTGATGAAAAGATTACAAACAATAGAATAATGGAGAATTTGTTAACATAATGACAGTGGCTAGCTTTTTCTACTACATTAGCAAATAAGGCAAGTTGTTTGTGTTGTCTGACTATTGAAAAACAACTTTAGCATACAAGGAGATAATACATTAAAAAATGTACACACACCTAATATGTTAATTAATTGCTTGACTGTAGAAAAAGCATGTAACCTTATTGTTCCTTTAGGAAAGAGGGTGGAACCTGGATTTCCAATTAAAGGGCAGTGATTAATATGGAGAAATCTGGCAATGCCTCAAGCTCATGATAATAGGTTGGACACAGGCCTCTGTAAGAGGTAGGATTAAGTACACAAGTATGTGATATCCAGCATTCTGAAAGCAGTAAGCCAATGGTTTTAAGCAGAGATGGCAGCAACAGAGGCTAAGCCAGTGAAAGAGAAATACACACAGCTGTCCTGTCCAGAACATCTTGCAATTACCATTCATCCCTTTTAATCACTTATTAAGTAAGACAACTTATAATGGGTTACCTAGAGCTGACATTATTGAGGCATTCTTTAACCAGTGGTTTCTGAAATTCAGATTTGAACAAAAAATAACTGCTTGTTGCACATCAGCCTGTGCATTCACACTCTCAAGATAACAGTCATTGAGCATTTGTCATCCAATGTCAACTTTACTGATAGTGAGAGCACAATGATCCATGGCTTGAGAATTTAGTTATGGCTCATATTTTTAAGATCAAGTGCAACTGAAAATACCAGGTGTAAAAAGGTAAAATAATCCATATGGGAAACAATTCAGGCATATGAACATATGAAGTAGAAACACTTCTAAAACTGGACTGGGACCAGCAACAGATCAGACAACTTGAAGCCGATCAAACAACAGAACAGTTAACTAGAATTTGGAATCAGAAAAGCAACTAAGCAGGAAAAGGTAAAAAGCAGATCCAGAGCTGGCAGCAGAAGACAAGATCCAAGTAATAGAATTGAAAAGCAGGAAACATAAACTATGAAGGTGCAGTTTGGAACACTCCCAAGCAGAGTTCTACAAAGGTAAAAATAGATGTGATTGGCTGCAATGCACCAGCTGACCGTAGCAGAGACTATGCAGGAAGGATGAGCTGAATGCCTATCAAAACAGACAGCCCAATCAAGTTACAGACCATCTAAATAAGTTGTTCAGATCTTCCAGAAGCAAAGGATAGTTATATCACACTGAAAATGAATGACATTAATGCCGCAGTTTATCTTCTCATAAATGACATTAATGCCGCAGTTTATCTTCTTATAAAAAATAAAAAAACAGGAACATTTCTGGTTTCAGATCTCACTTAATCAGTTTAGCTAATTATACACGGTCTAGAAGAGCTGAATAGTTGATATCAGTTTTCTTTACAAATATAACACAAATAGGATCAATCAAAGTGATTTTACTATATAAACAGCATAACAATCTTACTGCTAGATTACGAGTTTTGCTTTATGAGTAAAAAAAGCAGCGTTATGGGTTATAACGCTGCTTTTTCACTACCGCTGCTATTACGAGTCTTGTAGGTACAGCTGTCCCGCACACTTTTTTGACTGTACCGCAAATTAACTTACGCAATTTGTGCAAAGTCTTTTTTCAATGGGACTTCCATAGCGCCGATATTACAAGCTTTTTCTGGGAGGCCAAAAAGTGAGCGATAAAGTCTATCCCGCAAGATTCGTAACGCAATCTAAGTCAGTAGTTATGATTTTTACACTACAAGCTGTAGCATAAAACTCATAATTAAAGTGCTAAAAAGTACACTAACACACATAAACTACCTATTAACCCCTAAACCGTGGCCCTCCCACATCGCAAACACTAGTTAAATATTATTAACCCCTAATCTGCCGCCCCTAACATCGCCACCACCTACCTACATTTATTAACCCCTAATCTGCCGCCCCCAACGTCGCCGCCACTATACTAAATTTATTAACCCCTAAACCTAAGTCTAACCCTAACACCCCCCTAACTTAAATATAATTAAAAGAAATCTAAATAAAAATTCCTATCATTACCTAAATTATTTCTATGTAAAACTAAATACTTACCTATAAAATAAACCCTAAGCTAGCTACAATATAACTAATAGTTACATTGTAACTATCTTAGGGTTTATTTTTATTTTACAGGCAAGTTTGTATTTATTTTAACTAGGTAGAATAGTTACTAAATAGTTATTAACTATTTACTAACTACCTAGTTAAAATAAATACCAATTTACCTGTAAAATAAAACCTAACCTGTCTTACACTAACACCTAACATTACACTACAATTAAATAAAATAAATTAATTAAATACAATTATCTAAATTACAAAAACATACAAACACTAAATTACACAAAATAAAAAACAAATTATCAGCTATTTAAATTAATTACACCTTAACTAATAGCCCTATGAAAATAAAAAAAATGCCCCCCTCCCAAATTAAAAAAAAACCCTAGCCTAAACTAAACTACCAATAGCCCTTAAAATGGCCTTTTGCGGGGCATTGCCCATAAAGAAATCATCTCTTTTACCTGTAAAAAAAAAAATACAAACAACCCCCACAACAGTAAAACCTACCACCCACACAACCAACCCCCCAAATAAAATCCTAACTAAAAAATCAAAGCTCTCCATTGCCCTGAAAAGGGCATTTGGATGGGCATTGCCCTTAAAAGGGAATTTAGCTCTATTGCTGCCCAAACCCTAATCTAAAAATAAAACCCACCCAATAAACCCTTAAAAAAACCTAACACTAACCCCAGAAGATCCACTTACAGTTTTGAAGACCGGACATCCATCCTAAACAAAGTCAGGAGAAGTCCCCAGCGTAGCGGCAAGAAGTCCTCAACGAAGCCGGGAGAAGTGTTCATCCAAGCCGGCAGTGGTCCTCCAGACGGCATCTTCTATCTTCATCCATCCGGCGTGGAGCGGCTCCATCTTCAAGACATCTGGTGCAGAGCATCCTCTTCTTCCGACGACTAAAGACAAATGAAGGTTATTTTAAATGACGTCATTCAAGATGGCGTCCCTTTAATTCCAATTTGCTGATAGAATTCTAAAGGTGAAAAAATCCTATTGGAACAGCCAATAGAATGCAAGCTCAATCCTATTGCATCAGCCAATAGGATTTTTTCACCTTTAATTCAAATTGGCTGATAGAATTCTATCAGCCAATCAGAATTAAAGGGACGCCATCTTGGATGACGTCATTTAAAGGAACCTTCATCTTTAGTCGTCTGAAGAAGAGGATGCTCCGCGCCGGATGGATGAAGATAGAAGATGTCGTCTGGATGAAGACTTCTGCCCGTCTGGAGGACCACTTCTGCCAGCTTCATAGAAGACTTCTTGCCGCTTCGCTGAGGTCTTCTCCCGGCTTCATTTTGGATGGATGTCCGATCTTCAAAAACTGTAAGTGGATCTTCGGGGGTTAGTGTTAGTTTTTTTTAAGGGTTTATTGGGTGGGTTTTAGTTTTAGATTAGGGTTTGGGCAGCAATAGAGCTAAATTGCCTTTTAAGGGCAATGCCCATCCAAATGCCCTTTTCAGGTTTTTTTAGATAGGATTTTATTTGGGGGGTTGGTTGTGTGGGGGGTGGGTTTTACTGTTGGGGGGTTGTTTGTATTTTTTTTACAGGTAAAAGAGCTGATTTCTTTGGGGAAATGCCCCGCAAAAGGCCCTTTTAAGGGCTACTGGGAGTTTAGTTTAGGCTAGGGTTTATTTTATTTGGGGGGGGGGCTTTCTTATTTTCATAGGGATATTAGATAAGGTGTAATTAGTTTAAATATTTGATCATTTATTTTTTAATTTGTGTTTTAGTGTTTGTTTGTTTTTGTAATTTAGGTGTTAGGGTTAGACTTAGGTTTAGGGGTTAATAAATGTCGGGGGTGCCAGATTAGGGGTTAATAAATATAATGTAGGTGTCAGCGATGTCGGGGGCAGCAGATTAGGGGTTAATAAGTGTAAGATTAGGGGTGTTTAGACTCTGGCTTTATGTTACTGTGTTAGGTGTAAACATAAATTTTGTTTCTCCATAGGAATCAAAGGGGCTGCGTTACTGAGCTTTACGCTGCTTTTTGGCAGGTGTTAGGCTTTTTTTCAGCCGGCTCTCCCCATTGATGTCTATGGGGAAATCGTGCACGAGCACGTACAATCAGCTCACTGCTGACTTAAGCAGGGCTGGTATTGGAGTGCGGTATGGAGCACAATTTTACTCTACGCTCACTTCTTGCCTATTAACGCTGGGTTTATGAAAACCTGTAATACCATCGCTGTAGGTAAGTGAGCAGTGACAATAATGTGCAAGTTAGCACCGCACCCCTCATAATGCAAAATTCGTAATCTAGCCGACAATTAAGCCTAAATTCTAGTTTTAACTCCTTAACATAGCCCCAACCCTAATCATTAATACTGTGCTTAAAGCATCATTAAACATACAAAGAATAAAACATATATTAGCATATATCTATATAAACACTCTTAATTTATTATTTTCATTATTATCTATTTATTTGTCAGGAACCTTTTACCTGTACATTATAAATCTGCATCTATTAACCAGCTGTCCCCAACAACACATCTACTTTAGGTTGTTGCAGTGAGTGGTCACGCCCATGAGGAAGCTGCCATCCACCTTTTTCCCTCCCAGCTTGCTCATGAGCTGGTCCTTTATACATTTTCTTTTTCACAATATATTACAGTATAAATAAAATCTTAAATAATTATCTTTATAATTTTATGGCAAGTTTTTCTCATTAACCATAAGGGGTTTAGATTCTGGCTCACATGAATTAAAAGGCACCCTGCTAGTAATCAGCAAACAGCGCATCACATTGCAATCCAGTGTTTACATTGGCGTGTGTGCACTGTACACAAGTGCACGTGTGCTAGATGTCTGCTTCATCAAAAGCAATGGAATGGTCAGTAGTAGGTTTACCAACCGTCCTTTATTAGCCCACACTTTATCACAGTCTCACAGACTCCCTTTTTATCTGCTCTAAGAAAAATGTCATCCCTTCTTTTTACAACACGTAAAATCATAATTTCAAACATTTAACATTGTGCTCTTATAAACTTTGATGTATCTGACAGTTTAATGTCTTTACTCCCACTATGCCATAAATGAGAAATAGAATTCACAAATTTGTGGAAAGTTGTTGAATGTATTAATGGGACATGAAACTCATATTATAATAATTTTTTATGATTTAGGAAGAGCATGTTATTTTAAACAAGATTTCAATTTAATTTCATTATCTTATTTGATTTGTTCTCTTGGTATCATTTTTTGAAAGTCATACCTAGGTAGGCTGAAGAGCAGCAATTTATTACTAGGAGCTAGCTGCTGATTGGTGGCTTCACATATATGCCTCTTGTCATTAGCTCATCAGATGGGTTCAGCTAGCTCCCAGTGGTGCATTGATTCTCCTTCAACAAAGGATAGCAAGAGAATGAAACACATTTGATAGTAAAAGTAAACTGGAAAGTTGTTTATCCTTACTGCGATGGAGAACATGTAGTCATCACCCACACAATGAGTTAAAGGGACATGAACTATTCAATTTACTTCTGTTATCAATTTTTGCTTTATTCTTTTGGTATTCTTTATTGAGGGAGCAGCAATGCACTACTTGGAGATAACTGAGCACTCTGCTGAGCCAATGATAAGTGACATATATGTGCAGGCACCGTTCAGCAGATAGCTCTCAGCTTCTAAACCTACCTAGGTATGCTTTTCAACAATGGATATTAGTAAAACAAAGTAAATTAGATTACAGAAGTAAATTGGAAAGTTGTTTAAAATTGTATGCTCCATCTGAATGGTAAAGGAAAATGTTTGGGTTTTATGTCCCTTCAAGTGTGGATGACAAACACTTGTTGTCATTGTGTGTGTGAGGGGGGATTTTAGAGCGCATTGCACCCCCCCCCCCCCAGTACTAATCACCAAATCCCTGATGGCCCAGTTGACAGGCATCACCAGGCAATCCAGAAGCACCTATACAGGTTTTAATAGCCAAATGATCACTGTGGTAATAGTGATCACCTGGTGTGTATAAATGTGCATTTATTTGAGTAGAGAATCATGGGAGATCATATGTGCACATCAAAGTTATATACATTTACCCAAAGGGACTTTTTTTCAAATTAGGGTAACTCCTTATTTTTACAAAACAGTTTAGAAAAAAACCACACACAATATTTTTTACAACCTTGTTTAATAAAATATCCTTTTTTAACACATTATGTTGTGGAGTTCTCATATGTCACAGTACATACATAAAACAGTGGTATAGAATTAATATTTTGTATTGCTTTTATCAATATTAATTATAATATATGTGTTGTTTATAAGCAATTTGGCACAGTTTTATGAACAGCATCTGAAGACTCGAAAACAGCTCAGCACATGGGTGTAAATGGCCTAGCAGTTAAAGGGTTAAAATTCTATCTGAATTATTAAAGAAAAGGGTTTTGTTTCACGTGTGAATGAAGATGCTTTGAATGGAGAATGTTGTTGTATGAAACTGTATCAAATAAGAAAATAGAGTATGTTTTTTTCCAGTAACGACTGCATAATTGGTGTGTAATTTGTTTGATTACCTTAGACCTCCATATTTGCTTTAAAAAAAAGTTGGCAACCCTAGTCAGTAGTTACGCAATTAGCTAAACTGCCACTAAAATTATGAGAAAAATCAAATGCACCAGACCATGGGTGCGGCCAGAGGAACCATCCATGTGGAATATTTAAAGGTAGAAGAAAAAAAACAATGTACCTGGAATCTAAGGAGGCTAAAATGCTGTGGCTTACCTCAAAAAACACTCCTGTGCCAAAATGGAGTGCAAACTAAGGCCTAGATTTAGAGTTTGCGGTTAGCCGTCAAAACCAGCGTTAGAGGCTCCTAACGCTGGTTTTGGGCTAACCGCTTGGTATTTAGAGTCGTGTATGTAAGGGTCTAACGCTCACTTTCCAGCCACGACTTTTCTATACCGGCAGATTCCCTTATGCCACTTTGCCTATCCTATCTTTCAATGGGATCTTCTTAACGCTCGGTATTTAGAGTTGTGGCTGAAGTGTGAGCGTTTAGAAATCTAATGACAAAACTCCAGCCGCAGAAAAAAGTGAGTAGTTAAGAGCTTTCTGGGCTAACGCCGGTTTTATAAAGCTCTTAACTACTGTGCTCTAAAGTACACTAACACCCATGAACTACCTATGTTCCCATAAACCGAGGCCCCCCCCCACATCGCCGCCACTCTATTAAAATTTTTTAACCCCCTAATCTGCCGACCGCACACCGCCGCCCACCTACGTTATCCTTATGTACCCCTAATCTGCTGCCCCTAACACCGCCGACCCCTATATTATATTTATTTACCCCTAATCTGCTGCCCCGTCGCCTCCACCTACCTACAATTATTAACCCCCTAATCTGCCGACCGGGACCTCACCTCGCCACTATAATAAATGTATTAAAGCCTATCTGCCCTCCCTAACATCGCCGACAACCTAACTTCAAGTATTAACCCCTAATCTGTCCGACCGGACCTTACCGCTACTCTAATAAATGTATTAACCCCTAAAGGCTAATTCTAACCCTAACCCTAACACCCCCCCTAAGTTAAATATAATTTAAATCTAACGAAATAAATTAACTCTTATTAAATAAATTATTCCTATTTAAAGCTAAATACTTACCTGTAAAATAATCCCTAATATAGCTACAATATAATTATAATTTATATTGTAGCTATATTAGGGATTATTTTACAGGTAACTTTGTAATTATTTTAACCAGGTAAAATAGCTATTAAATAGTTAATAACTATTTAATAGCTACCTAGTTAAAATAATTACAAAATTACCCTGTAAAATAAATCCTAACCTAAGTTACAATTAAACCTAACACTACACTATCATTACATTAATTCAATAAAATACCTACAATTACCTACAATTAAAACCTAACACCTACACTATCAATAAATTAATTAAATACAAGACCTACAAATAAATACAATAATCAAACTAACTAAAGTACAAAAAATAAAAAAGAACTAAGTTTACAAAAAATAAAAAAATATTTACAAACATTAGAAAAATATTACAACAATTTTAAACTAATTACACCCTACTCTAAGCCCCCTAATAAATAACAAAGCCCCCCAAAAATAAAAAAAATGCCGCTACCCCTATTCTAAATTAAAATAGATAAAGCTCTTTACCTTACCCAGCCCTTAAAAGGGCCCTTGCGGGGCATGCCCCAAAGAATTCAGCTCTTTTCCCCGTAAAAAACAACATACAATACCGCCCCCAACATTACAACCCACCCACCCACATACCCCTAATCTAACCCAAACCACCCCCTTAAATAAACCTGTTTCCGATAAGCCAATAGAATGCGAGCTCAATCTGATTGGCTGATTGGATCAGCCAATCGGATTGAACTTGAATCTGATTGGCTGATTCCATCAGGCCAATCAGAATTTTCCTACCTTAATACCGATTGGCTGATAGAAATCATATCAGCAAATCGGAATTCGAGGGGACGCCATCTTGGATGACGTCCCTTAAAGGGACCTTCATTCGTCGGTCTAGTCGTCGGAAGAAGAGGATGGATCCGTGCTGGAGGTCTTTCAAGATGGAGCCCGCTCGTCATCGGATGGAAGAACATAGAAGATGCGGCTTGGATGAAGATGTTTGCCAGGTCTGGATCTACCTCTCTGCCCGAAGATGGAATTCTTCAGCCGCTGCTTGGATCAAGAATCTTCAGCCGGGAGGATGGACGTCACTCTTCAGCCCCCGCTTGGGCTTGGATCAAGACTTCGGAGGCTCTTCTGGACCGATCGGGACCCGGTGTGGTGAAGGACAAGGTAGGGAGATCTTCAGGGGCTTAGTGTGTAGTTTATTTTAAGGGGGGGTTTGGGTTAGATTAGGGGTATGTGGATGGTGGGTTGTAATGTTGGGGGGGTATTGTATGTTTTTTTTTACAGATTTAGGAAGTGTTTTCCCCCCATAGCAAACAATGGGGGCCTGCGTTAGGAGCTTAACGCTGCTTTTATGCAGGTGTTAGGTTTTTTTTTAGCTCAAACTGCCCCATTGTTTCCTATGGGGGATCATGCATGGAGCACGTTTTTGAAGCTGGCCGAGTCGTAAGCACCGCTGGTATTGAGAGTTGCAGTGGCGGTAAATTATGCTCTACGCTCCCTTTTTGGAGCCTAACGCAGCCATATCTGTGAACTCTAATACCAGCGTATTTAAAGGTGCGGGGGAAAAAAGCATAGCGTTAGCTACGCGGGTCGTTACCCGACAAATCTCTAAATCTAGGCAAAAGAATGCAAAGAAATACAAATAACTGGGAGAATCTTAAAAAAGGATAAACAACATACTGTATCTTATGATAGGTTTTAATAGCAAATCAAATAAACATACACAGAGTCATTCACAAAATAATACAATTATATCTATAGGCAATGACACATGTACAGACATCCCAACTCTACCGAAAGTATCTGGAAGGTCTCCCCGCATTGTAATTTGTGGCTTCCTGATGCCCGCAAATTAAATAAAATGTCCTGGAAACTCCTTTCATCACACCAAATTGTCAAACTCGTTCACAACATAATGCTCAGGCCAAACATTGTGAAGTGAAAGCAATCAGTTACTATGGTGTAACACTACAATAAGGGTATTCAACCTGATTGACACTTCCTATTGGCAAAAAACGTTTAGGTCATTCAACTGACAATCAATCACAGAATGCGAGGAGGTGTGACATGTGCACGTTTTCACCAGGTGGGACTGTAAGCGTGGTGTTTTAGCTTTTATGTATGCCACTGAGTGATGATGGTAAGGCGTCTACCAGGTTGGGTCTTTCACAAAGTGGGCCCCCCCGGATTGGGGCGGCCTGAGTACACATCTCAATAAACAAAATGTGTTAGTTATGGTGCACAAATAAAATAGGATATATTTTCTAGGGTCTTTTGAAGAAAGTGTCCTTAAGGAAAGAAGAAAAATAACAATAGTGAAGCACTGTAAAATACTATTTAGGACAATGAAGGTGAAATCTTACTCACACAGACAAAAGCTATCACTCAGCTTTTAGTTTGTAAGCCCATGAAAAATCTTTGACCATGAAACACTGGACGGGCAACAGACTTCAAATAAGTATAAAAGCATTGTAAAAAAGCCACTCGGATATAAGAGACTTCAATGTGGAACAAATAACGCTTTATCAGACTAACAACACTTACAAACAGCGCTATGCCGACAGCTATAAAAGTTCCAATAGAGTCCCAGGACTCCCAGTGACGTCAAGTCCTAGTGTCCATCAATCGGACGTACGTTTCTCCAGAACCTCCTCCGGCTTTTTCAAGGATGAAGTAGACGTTCTCTGATGTTCAGTTATACCTCAAGTCAATCTTTTCATTGGATGAGAATTCCTTATTCCAAAAGGCACATCACCAATCAAAAGGGTAAATATCTCAAATTAGAATGTTATGGAAAAAGGCTGTTCGAGGTGGAAACCGTCCATATATCATGGGCTGTATAAACATTATAAAGACCACCTATTAGAAACACATATACAATTGTGAAGGGAGATCTAAAATTTATTGTGATTTAAAAGTTCATTGGCATACTTTGTGCGGTTGGTCCTATCCGGGAGTCGAACCGCTAAAATAGAAACACACAAGTCTTGCCAATGCTACTGTTTAAACAATTAAGCTAGGAAATATTCACCATGTTGTATAACTGAACATATAAAAATAATACATTTAAAATGCAATTACATATTGAAATATTATATAGGTACTAGACAATAAGTTCAAACATATGTATCGAGGATGCATTAACATTTAAAAATACTAGTACAATAAAATAAAGACAAAAAATTTAAATTAAAAAATATATATATGCAGGGATGAGGATCGAACCACATATTGTGGATACAAAACTATCCAAGGGTAATGATAAACCACTAGAGATCAGACATCTATATAAGGAACAGATTGATTAAAACAACATCTTATTGAGTGAAAAAAAGAAATATATGATAAAAATATATATATATATATATAAAAAATACAAATTAATCTAAAATTGAATATAAAATTAGTAATATATAAGAAAAAGGGGCAATAAATATATAGGGGGGAAATAAAATTAAATTAAAAAATGGCAGAGTTCAAAGTCTTTATTCAGTCCATCTGGTATAAGAGTTTTTGAGTTAAAAAATCCAGCGCATTTCTGTCTTACCCAAAAGGTTAGGGAGGTTACCCCCACGCCAATGTTGGGACAACCTTCCTAATGCCCATATACCGGATAAGTAGCTTTAGGATTTAAAGTGTCTTAGAAGCTGTATGTTTTTCATACCCTTTTCTAATGTTGGTTACATGTTCTCCAAACCTTGTAGATAAATTTCTACTAGTTCTTTCCTACATATTGCAGGTGACATGAACATTCTAATAGGTATATTACGTTTTTTGATGACAAGTAATAACTTGGTCAATCAGAAATGTTATTTTTATATATGCAGAATTACATGTTTGTTATGTTTCTCTCTTGGGTTGTAAAGTTCTTACATCCTACTCATCGGACCACATTTAATAAAAAAACTTTTAAATCTTGTGATAGCATGTATCTTTTGGTTAGTTCTCTATAATTTGTGCAAACTACTATCTCTTTGCAAAATCTACCAATGGCTTGTTAATTATATTAATAAGTTTCTCTATTCTGTGCACAGTAATTAAGTACAATAGGGTCCTTACTTTTATCTCCGTTTGCCCAAACCTTATCGTTTATCTTTATATTTTAAGACATCTTTCCTATAAGTCATACCTAAATCTTTTATAACCTTATCAATATATTTTTCATTATTCTTCTCTGTAAATCTTTGTTTGAAAATTTTAGCTTGTGTGTAAAAATCATTATCATTACTGTAGTTTTCTTCTTAGCCTGCTGTATCTGTTCTTTAGGTGGGTTTTCAACCAATTAAACTGGAAAGTAGTCCTTAGCACTGTAGTATTTTAGATTTGGAAATCTTTTATTGAAAAGGAATTATTTCAAACTTGTCGATGTAATAATTACATAAAACTAAACAGTTGTCATTTAAGTTATTGGTTGAAAAAGGTACCTAAAGATAGATACACAGGCATAGAGGCCCATTTATCAAGCTCTGAATGGAGCTTGATGGGCCCGTGTTTCTGGCGAATGTCTTCAGACTCGCCAGAAACAGCGGTTATGAAGCAGCAGGTCTAAAGACCGCTGTTTCCACTAACCCTGTCCGCCTGCTCTGAGCAGGCGGACAGAATCACCACAATTCAAACCCGATCGAGTACGATCGGTTGATTGACACCTCCTGCTGGGCAGCCCATGGCCGCGAGTCTGCAGGGGGCAGCGTTGCACCAGCAGCCCTTGTGAGCTGCTGGTGCCATGCTGAATACGGAGAGCCGTATTGCTCTCCCGCGATTCAGGCGATGTCTGTCGGATCAGGTCCGACAGACATTTAATAATTCGGCCTCTAAGAAGAAACTGCAGTAATGATAATGATTTCTACAAACACGCTAGACTTTTTCAAACAAAGATTTACAGAGAAGAAATGTAATTAACAAGATATTGACAAAGGTTTATAACAGATTTAGGTAAGACTAATAGGAAAGATTAAAATATAACTATAATGTAAGGTTTGGACAAACAGAGGATAAAGTAGGACCTATTGTACTTGATTACGTGGCACAGAATAGAGAACTTATTAATATAATTAGCAAGCATTGGTCCATTTTTGCAAAACGATAGTATATTAGTCTAGGGTTGATTTTTAGTAGCATGTAATGGTTTGAGGATGGCCCTTTAACAACAAGGGTTTAATTAAACCTCACGTTGACCCCACTGCAAAGGCTCTGGTAGGGCCCCCCCATTTCAATAACTCCCTACCTGAACTGTTTTCAATCAACAACTGCAGAGCTGGCAGCCAGAGAGGATCAAGACGTGCTGCTTCTCTGTGACTTGAATCATCCTTCTCCCTTGGTCAAACCACACTAAAGGATATGCGCATGTGCATTCTTGCTGTACAAAAATGGGTGGCAGATTTTTGCTGTGCAATGCAATGTGGTGGCTCTCAGGGTTAGATGGGCTCTCTAGATGTATGGGACCAGTTTTAACTAAAACCTCTGATACCCTTGTAGTTACGCCTCTGTTTAACAAACAATACATTAAACCTGAATAAATTCTTGTTTGGTTGCCATTGGAGATGTATAGATCATGGTTCCCCAAATCGACAAGAACCACTACCAGGGCCATATTTTAGCATTACTTCTATGTCAGCACTACAATATTTTGTAAGTGCAAGGCCTACTGTTTTGTAGCCTATAAAGGAGGTTGTAAATCTTGCTAGAATCCAGCCAGTCAGAGTGGAACATTTTGAAGTTGCATTTTTCCCAGCTCTTTAAGAATACCTTGTAAAACGTCTAATTCTCTAAAGAAGCCGTTTTATATATTGGAAATTGTTGAGCAAAATACACAAAAGCTTTTAAAAATATTTTAAATAAATAATAATATATTTTGAGGATAGATCAGGTTTACTCTTTTGAGATTTGATTAGATTGGCACAATCTGTGAGAATCCTATAGTCTACAGTCTTTTCTGATGGACACACAAACATCTAGAAAACTGCAGGCCTGGTTAATATCCCTGGTGGTTTGCTATTGATATTTTTTAAACAAAGAGTAGTGGCAGCAGATCCCGAGAGAAGTATTGTTACTTGATTTCATTGTGTTCTTGTTAATTACTTGTTTGTTTGTCTCGTTTTAGATTATTTAATAGCATACTGTGTCTGTGTAGAATTGTCACAGGTTGGGTGGTCTAGTCCGCTAAGTGTCCGCAGCCATCAATTGTTTTAAGAGATTACGGACTGTCGGGACATGCCCACAGACTGCCCATCCATGTTCATTGACCACCTGTAGCTCCGCCCACTATTCACACCTCAGATGCAGCCCTACCTACAAAAAGTGTCCCTTTTGTACCCTCCTGCATCCCAGAAAGCATTTGGAAATGAGTGGACATACTGTATGTTATATTAATTCCCCAATTTGAAAACTTGAATGCCGTTTGACATAATAAAGATTATATTTTATAATTATGTAGTTTTAGCCTGTCTTCTTCCTGCTCTGCAGTTGGGATCAGGTTTTTGTGCTTCCCTAGGGCACTCAAAATTCTGCTCCCCCCCCCCCCCCCCACACACACACACACCAGGTTTTAGGCTATAATAATATTTTTTTTGAGGGTGTAACAAGACTTTTTTTTTATAGCATTTCAAAAGTAAATGTTCATGTTCAAGTGCGTGTTTGTGTGTATATATATGTGTGTGTGTGTGTGTGTGTGTGTTTTTATGGTGTGTGTGTAGTGTAGTGGGTGTGTGTTGTTGCAGTGTATGTAAGTGTGTGTGTGTAGTGAGTGTGTGTAGTTTAGTGTAGTGTGCATGTGTAGTGCAGTGTATGTATCTGTGTGTGTAGTGAGTGTGTGTGTGGTGAAACTCAAAAGTGCTGCTTCCCCAAATCTGCAAATTGTTTGCCTAGGCCAAAATATGCCCTGGTTGGGATTAATTATGCCACAACCAGAACCAGTATACTAAAGTACTGATAGAGAATATGGGTTTACTAGCTATTTTCTTTTTAATAAATGTAAAATTATTCAGAAATACAGTATATATAAATTACATTTCACAAGCTAAAGTAACTGAATTCTTATAAATGAAAGAAAAAGAGGTCCTGAGAGGAGAAGTATTATCTTCAGGCTGACCTTGTTAGATTTATTTAGGGGTAAGCAGTCTGAAGTGTGCTCGGAGAAGTAGAAATTGTACACAACAATAAATCCTATTTAGATATAGGGGAAAAAGGGCCACACTATTATTTATGCTGTCATTTTAATTAACTCATTATTAAAAGTTAAATTTTAACCTTAAGTTCATTATTATGTGTCAAAAGAGCATTTCTTTTTTCCCTATCTCTTAACTGAATTCTTAGCACTGAATATATTTTTTCAGTCCCTATTGAAACTGGAAGTGGTACAATTTAAAGGAAAGGTTAATAAATCCTACAATTACTTCCTAGTTTCTACTATATTCCCAGAACCAGCAAATTAGACAATTCAGTTCATTTCAAATTCAATTAGAAGCATAATATGGCTTGTAAAATGTATTCATGTCCACAGTACAGGTGACATCACAGAACAAAAAAAAGCTTCTAACTGAAATGCATGTCAGTTATTTTATGTCCTTTTAACTACAGAAAATTCAGAGACATTTGTGAAACATCTGGTTTATTTTTATTTTTTTTTTGCAAATATTGAGCTGTCAAGGAGATAGTAAATAACAGGAACATACAGCTTATATTGTAAGAAGATTATTCCATTCCGGAAGAAAAAAAAAATATAATCTTTTATTTATGTAAATATCACTTTACTAATGTATTATAAGATAAAAAAAGCTATTGCCAAAGACAACTGCCAAAGCACCAGTTCCTCCTTTGTGATTGGATACAAACCTTGAATATATTGTTGTGCAGGGAGAATTACAGAATTCTGCAAAATGACAAGATTTCAAGGCCCTGAGTGCATTAGCTTTGTATAGAATTTGGAACCTATCATATAATAATACACCATTGTGCCCTGGTTACAATGTCAGGAAAGATGCCAGTGACTAAGTACTGGGCATGGAGCTTAGAAATGTAAAACTCTCAGTGTGGAAGGTAAATGATATCTTATTAATCTACCAAAAGGATTTTATTTCAATTTCACAATAATATATGTCTTCCCTGAGTCAGAGTATAAACACTGCAATCTGTCTTCCTTCATTTCATACTGATATAGCCACACCTTTGTATCTGTGTTCATTAGCTTTATTTTATTTTAGTATAGGATGAAGTTCATATATGATTTTCCATCCAAAAAAGGGATTATTATTACACGTTGGCGCTCAGGTACTCAGAATACAGGAAAAGGCTAACAGAGACAGTACAACATCACCCTCTACTGCTCATTACACCTCCCAGCTGGTCATGCTTTGGTAAGGTAGAAAAATATTCTAGGGTATCAAAAAAAGCAAAGTCTGTACAAATGATTTCATCAACAAAACCAAAGCTATATTTTATGTAACCCAAATGTCCTTTTTCATGATTCAGATAGAGCATACAATTTTAAACAACTTACCAACTTATTTCTATAAATATACAGTAAAACAAATAAATACATAAACATACACTCTGCCGGGATGCTTTTCCACCAAACTTTACAGTAGGCACTATGCATTCCGCTAGACAGTGTTCATCTGGCATCTACCATATCTAGATTCTTCCATCAGACTGCCAGATAGTGAAACATGATTCCTTAGTCCAGAGAACATTATTTCATCTCTCCAGAGTCTAGTGGCTGCAAGATTTATACCAGTCAAGCAAACACTTGGCATTGCATATATTGATGAGAGGCTCTGCCATGGAAACCCATTTCATGAAGATCTGGACACACAGTTCTTGTGCAAATGTTGATTCTAGAGGCAGCCTGCAACTCTGTAGTGAGCAATGCAACAGATGATGCGCTTTAGCACTTGGCAGCCCCACTCTGTGAGTTTTCATGGTCTACCACTTTGTGGCTAGGCTGTAATAGCTCCTAGAAATGCATACAGAAAGAGACATGCTCTACTAAGAATAAACAGCTCAGTAGGTTTTTCTATTGTGAGTTACCACCTAGGATTAGCCTCTTTTAGCCTAATTGTGCTTTTCACAGAGGAGAACTATCCGGAAGTATATCAGTCTGAATCCTGCCTACCAAGGTCAGTCCAGCTCTGAAATACCAGGCAAACCCTGACTATCATTTTGTCCTTCTTTGGGCCTCTTCAGTGAGTAAGTACATTAGCTAAGGAGTCCCTTATCACCCTTAGGGAGACTTCCCCACAATAATAGCACTTACAGTTGACCGAGACAAATCTATTAGGGCAGTTATTTCATGAATTGACTTGTGGCAAAGGTGGCATTCTTTGGAAGTGCCCTGTTTAAAGTCACTGAGCTCTTCAATATGACCTACTGTATTGCCAATGTTTGTCATGGCTATATAATGGATTTTATGCACCTGTTAGCAATAGGTGTGACTAAAAAACCTTTACTCAATATGTAAACAAAATCTGATTCCCCTAGACCACCCACCAACTAGCCCACAATTTAGTTGTAAATAAGATCTCATATTGAAAATCTGAGTTGGCTGTTTATTCTTAGCAGCTTCATTTTTGTTGTATCACAATCTCTATTTTTTATTTAGTATCAGTGTGCTATTTGTGAATCTCTAAACAATATGTATTGTTCTCAATTGTAGTTGTGGTTACTTCAGTGTTCAAATGACGGGCTGCCATTTTGCCTACTGACAAGTTTACAATTTGTGTCATCAATGACATTTCATGTCATGCCCTTTTTGTGCTATTTAAAGCCTAATCACTCCCCTCCCAGTCCCTTCGTATTGGTCTCTAATACTGAGATCATATCTAATACTGGGGGTGCTTCTTTGCTTTCATGATTTCTGATTCTTGCCTGGACCTGACTTGACTTTGCTGACAATTTTACATTGAACTTTGACCTCTGTTGCTAAACTTCTTGTCTGACCCATCTCTTCCTGTTGAATCCGACTGATCCTTTGGCATCTGACCCTTTGTCTGTACTGACTTTGCCGTTGTATGGCCCTTCTTCCTTTCACATATTTTGGATTATCTCCTGTGTATGGCCTTTGTATGGCTGACACTCTCTTGGTCCTACTTGGTACAAATATAGGATCTTCACTTCTCCATACCATTTATTCTCTGTTGGTGGTCCATGCCCTAAATTATATCCAGGGCCTCTTGGTTGGTCTGTACTAGTCTACCTCAGTACCTGGCTTTGCTTCATCATGGATATAAACAACACAGCTGTATGATAGTTGTTATAACCACTCTGTTAAGGAACAACTGACACCACCATTAATTAGCAATGCTACATATATCATACCCATAAGAGTCCCCTATGGTATTTTCCATATGATTTCCATAAGTCCAAACCACCTCACATCTAAGGGAGCCTCCTACATTATGCTACCCTGAATGCAACCCCAATATCCTAATCTTTATATTATAGAATTTCTCATTTATTATCACCAGCTAAAATGTATAACCAGCTGAAATTTCCCTTTTGTGTTTATTTTCTTGCTAATGTGCATGTTTTTTATTGTGTTAACATATGATCAAAACGTATAATTGCTTTCTTCTGAGGACTTAAAGGGACATTTTAGCCAAAATTTAAATCCATATGGCTACATTTCAATGTTGAATAGAAGCATTTTTGTAATATACATATATTAGCACGAAGGCTGAACTACAATTTCTCTCCAAGCTGGAGAATCTTTGAATTTTTAGGGCCTAAATGAAGGTTAAAGTGCAATGTTTTTTTACTTTGTTCCAATTTTAATTTGTCACCAAGCAGGGGAGTTATAAATCTGTCATAATCTTTTACCTGTACCCCATTACAAGCGTAGGGACTCCCTTCAAAATATCAGCTCGGTCATTGCTGGTGTTAAGCAATGCAAAAAAAATGAAAAAGGTGATCTGCTCACAATAAAATGTATAAACTTTATTTCTTCAAAATGAAAATAAAAAGCATCTCCATTAAAAGTCAAATTCGGATTAACTGGGTAAGTGTGTCAGTTAGTCTTACGCGTTTCAGCTTTCCCTGCCATAATCATAGACTGCAGTTCACTTCCCCTTGCTAGGTTAAATACACATCTGGTCGAATATCCATTTTGTTCTATATATTTTAGCAAATGGTTACTGTATGTACATATTATGTTAACATTCTAATTGACACAAAAGCTTATTGGATACTTATGTGCTCAATACCCTATACTGTTTTACCTTAAACAATCTCATTTGGTTATAACTTAATTTCTATTAATTCACAAGGATGTGGTTACATTATTCACAATAATTTATTAAGTCATATCTTGAATTCAATCACTTACGGCTAGATTTAGAGTTTTGTCGGTAAAGACCCGCGTATCTAACGCTGCTTTTTTTCCCAACGCACCTTTCCAACAACGCTGGTATTTAGAGTTGTCTGAAGGGCTCCGTTAGGCTCAAAAAAGGGTGCGTTGAGCCTAACTTAGCTCCACTTCAACTCTCAATACCAGCGTTGCTTACGGTAGCAGTAAGCTGGGAAAACGTGCTTGTGCACGATATCCCCATAGGAAACAATGGGGCTGAGCTGGCTGAAAAAAAAACTAACACCTGCAAAAAAGCAGCGTTCAGCTCCTAACGCAGCCCCATTATTTCCTATGGGGAAACACTTTCTAAGTCTGCACCTAACACCCTAACATGAACCCTGAGTCTAAACACCCCCTAACCTTACACTTATTAACCCCTAATCTGCCGCCCCTGCTATCGCTGACCCCTGCATTTTTATTATTAACTCCTAATCTTCCGCTCCGGCACCACCGCCACCTACATTATCCCTATGAACCCATAATCTGCTGCCCCTAACACCGCCGACCCCTATATTATATTTATTAACCCCTAATCTGCCCCCCCAACATCGCCGCTACCTTACCTACACTTATTAACCCCTAATCTGCCGACCGGACCTCACCTCCACTATAATAAATGTATTAACCCCTAAACCGCCGCACTCCCGCCTCGCAAACACTATAATAAATAGTATTAACCCCTAATCTGCCCTCCCTAACATCGCCGCCACCTAACGTCAAGTATTAACCCCTAATCTGCCGACCGGACCTCGCCGCTACTATAATAAATGTATTAACCCCTAAAGCTAAGTCTAACCCTAACCCTAACACCCCCTAAGTTAAATATAATTTTAATCTAACAAAATAAATTAAATCTTATTAACTAAAGTCTTTCTATTTAAAACTAAATACTTACCTGTAAAATAAACCCTAATATAGCTACAATATAACAAATAATTATATTGTAGCTATTTTAGGATTTAGATTTATTTTACAGGCAACTTTGCATTTATTTTAACCAGGTACAATAGTTATTAAATAGTTATTTACTATTTAATAGCTACCTAGTTAAAATAATTACAAAATTACCTGTAAAATAAATCCTAACCTAAGTTACAATTAAACCTAACACTACACTATCAATAAATTAATTCAATAAATTAACTACAACTACATACAATTGAATAAACTAAACTAAATTACAAAAAAAAAAAACCACTAAATTACAAAAAATAAAAAAAGATTACAAGAATATTAGACTAATTACACCTACTCTAAGCCCCCTAATAAAATAAAAAAAAAAACCTAAAATGATAAAGGTCCCTACCCTATTCTAAATTAAAAAGTAATCTGCTCTTTTACCAGCCCTTAAAAGGGCTTTTTGCGGGGCATGCCCCAAAGTAATCAGCTCTTTTGCCTGTAAAAAAAAAATACAACCCCCCCCCCCAACATTAAAACCCACCACCCACATACCCCTACTCTAACTCAAATATACCGGCAGACATCTTCATCCAGGCGGCATCTTCTATATTCATCCATCAGGAGCGGAGCGGAGCCATCTTCTTTCCAGCTGACGCGGATTCATCCTCTTCAATCGACGCCTACTCACCGAATGAAGGTTCCTTTAAATGACGTCATCCAAGATGGCGTCCCTCGAATTCCGATTGGCTGATAGGAGTCTATCAGCCAATCGGAATTAAGGTAGGAAAAATCTGATTGGCTGATTGAATCAGCCAATCAGATTCAAGTTCAATCCGATTTGCTGATCCAATCAGCCAATCGTATTGAACTCGCATTCTATTGGCTGATTAGAATAGCCAATAGAATGCGAGTTCAATACGATTGGCTGATTGGATCAGCCAATCGGATTGAACTTGAATCTGATTGGCTGATTCAATCAGCGAATCAGATTTTTCCTACCTTAATTCCGATTGGCTGATAGAATCCTATCAGCCAATTAGAATTCGAGGGACGCCATCTTGGATGATGTCATTTAAAGGAACCTTCATTCGGCGAGTAGGCGTAGGTTGAAACGGATGGATCCGCGTCAACTGGGAAGAAGATGGCTCCGCTCCGCTCTCCGGATGGATGAAGATAGAAGATGCCGCTTGGATGAAGATGTCTGCCGGTCCGGATGTCCTCTTCTGCCCGGATAGGATGAAGACTTCTGCCGGTCTGGATGTCCTCTTCTGCCCCATCTGATGAAGACTTCAGTCCGGCTGGGTGAAGATGACTCAAGGTAGGGAGATCTTCAGCGGGGTAGTGTTAGGTTTATTTAAGGGGGGTTTGGGTTAGAGTAGGGTATGTGGGGTAGCGGGTTTTAATGTTGGGGGGGTTGTATTTTTTTTACAGGCAAAAGAGCTGATTACTTTGGGACATGCCCCACAAAAAGCCCTATTAAGGGCTGGTAAAAGAGCAGATTACTTTTGTATTTTAGAATAGGGTATGGAATTTTTTATTTTGGGGGGCTTTTTTATTTTATTAGGGGGCTTAGATTAGGTGTAATTAGTTTAAACTGCTTGTAATTCTTTTTTATTTTTTGTAATTTAGTGTTTGTTTGTTTTTTGTATTATAGAATAGTTTATTTAATTGTAGGTAATTTATTTAATTAATTTAATGATAGTGTAGTGTTAGGTTTAATTGTAACTTAGGTTAGGATTTATTTTACAGGTAATTTTGTATTTATTTTAACTAGGTAGCTAAATAATAATAGATATTAACTATTTAATAGCTATTGTACCTAGCTAAAATAAATACAAAGTTGCCTGTAAAATAAATATAAATCCTAAAATAGCTACAATGTAATTATTAATTATATTGTAGCTATATTAGGGTTTATTTTATAGGTAAGTATTTATTTTTAAATAGGAATAATTTAGTTAATTTTAGGAATATTATTTCGTTTTATATAAATTATATTTATCTTAGAGGGGTGTTAGGGTTAGGGTTAGAGTTATGTTTAGGGGTTAATAACTTTATTGTAGTAGCGGCGATGGTGTGGGCGGGAGATTAGGGGATAATAATTGTAGGTAGGTGGCGGCGATGTTAGGGAGGGCAGATTAGGGGTTAATACTATTTATTCTAGTGTTTGCGAGGCGGGAGTGCGGCGGTTTAGGGGTTAATACATTTATTATAGTGGCGGCGAGGTCCGGTCGGCAGATTAGGGGTTAATAAGTGTATTTAGGTAGCGGCGACGTTGGGGGGGGGGGGAACAGATTAGGGGTTAATAAATATAATATAGGGGTCGGCGATGTTAGGGGCAGCCGATTAGGGGTTCATAAGTATAACGTAGGTGGCGGCGATGTCCGGTCGGCAGATTAGGGGTTAAAAAAAATTATTAGAGTGGCGGTGATGTGGGGGGGCCTCAGTTTAGGGGTACATAGGTAGTTTATGGGTGTTAGTGTACTTTAGAGCACAGTAGTTAGGAGCTTTATATTCCGGCGTTAGCCCATAAAGCTCTTAACTACTGACTTTTTTCTGTGGTTGGAGTCTTGTCGGTAGAGGGTCTACCGCTCACTTCTCCCAAGACTCCAAATACCAGCGTTAGGCAGATCCCATTGAAAAGATAGGATACACAATTGGCGTAAGGGGATCTGCGGTAGCCTGGAATCGCGGTAGGGAAGTGAGCATTAGACCCTTTCCTGCTCTAAATACCAGCGGGCGGCCAAAACCAGCGTTAGGACCCCTTAACGCTGCTTTTGATGGCTAACGCAGAACTCTAAATCTAGGCGTTAGTCATCCTGGTTTTCAACTTAAACATTCATCATAATATCTCTCTTTTCCCCAGAATCTTCTTCTTATCAGCACCTCTCTGATGTATATAAACCTGTTATATCACATTCCATGTGAAGGTATCCACCCTCCTTTTATGATTTACTATAAAGTGTTTTGCCAAGTGTTTTTTCTTTGTCCTTATTTATATTTTCTGCTGTGACACTGGGAGGTGTTCTCTAATTCTAACTTCTCTTGTAGTTTTACCAACATACTGTAGGTGGCACTGTGTGCATGGTATTAAATAGATTGCATATTATGTCATATAACATCATACAAAGCGCACATAGATCATGAGCTAATACACAAGCTCATGATCATAAGTCACTCAACTTTAAAGAAAGTTCAAGATCAATAAATAATCCCACCTAACATTACACAAAAGCTCATGGTCATGTATTATGTCACTTAACTTTATACATAAGCTCAGAGCCCATCACTCATCCTGATGCTATATCATATAACATTTTAAACAATTTCTGACCGGCATATAACAGAACCTTATACACAAGCCCTGCTTTGTATATTATGTCATATAACATAATATATAGGCTGAGAGGCATATTTTGTATAATACACACATGGGCCTTATACATGGTAACAAACATCACAGATTACAGCCCAAGCCCTACACTTAATCACACTGACCGGTAACGTCCTCCCACTGGGCCTGGGTTTGTATAGCGGAGGGCCATATTGTCGCTATCACGTCAATTTGTATCTTCTTAAATTCTGTGTCGCATTGCTGGAAGTCCCGCCCACTTTTAGTTGTCGAGCAACTCCAGACAGCTAAAGGCTTCTGTCTCTGCACACTTGCAAAACTACATTTTCCATAAGACACAAATACAAAGAGCATGGTGCATGCTTTTCCTTTCTGTGTGGAGGGATCAAAGCCACCGCCTGAAAATGGATAAAACGCATTGGACAAGATTACAAGTTGTGCACAAAATATCGCTTTTGTGAGGGTGATATTTGAGCAAATGTGCGCTGGTATAACAAGTTGAGCGTAATATTAACGCAACCTCGCGTTCACATTGCAGGGAAGCATTGCGCTCACGAGAGCGCGCTTTCATAGGCTGCAATGGGAGCCTCATTCTCATGTCGTCAAACGCGGCTGAGAACCTAGCTCAGCGAAGGGGTTAAGTCGAGCAGTTATGGGCAGCAAATATTAAATATATATGTATATAAGCATATACATATATATTTACAGGGAACACACAGTTCCCATAGACCGTAATGTAAAGGTACTTTTCAGTACCATTTTTTTCTAACACCCCACATCCGCCAACTTTACCCCTAAAAACTGCTTTGTGCTGTTTTTTAGGGTTTTTTTGTAAAAAATCTACTATTTTTTAAATATAAAATATGTTTGGGGCCATTTGGGACACTTTTGGAAAATATAACAGAGATCACTTGTAATGGCTTGTTATTTATCGCATGCCCCTAAATGGGCGAATTTGCCCATTTACGGGCGTGCAATAAATTAGTGCTCCATTTTTAATCTAGCTTATACTCGCTTATGGAGCCCTCTCCTTTGTAAAGATATGTATCAGTATATGTAGCTTCCATGCTCTGAAATGGCCATTTTTAAAAAAGGCAGAGAAACGCGTTGCATTAAGGGAGCACTGTGTCTGCCCCTATACACATTATGCCTTTTAACTTGTTTTTATTAAAAGTTGTTTTTATACAAGTTTATATCTGGCGGAGTGTTTATATACACAGTGGCACACTATAGGATCGTATTGAGCGTGTTATTGTGTGATGCTTTTTCACTTGGCTTCTCTGCACATACCTCCCCTCCTCCCACTTCCCATGCAGAGTTGAGGATTAGATAAACTTATTTTTCTCAAGAGCTGCTCTGCAAGTCAAAACATTTCACTGAGAGTGAAACTGACAGTGAAGCAGACAAGGAAGGGACATTTAAAAAAAAACACAATGGAGTAGAGACCAAAGATAAAAAAAACTCCACCAGCCCTTTTTTACACCACCAATGGGGACCCATAGGAATCCCAATCCTTGCCCAGCCCACCTCGTGACGTGTAGTGCACCAAAAACATGGAGCCACATGACAAAGGATTCTGACTAACTCATCATGTGCGCTAAGCTATTGGATACAATTTTATCACGTGACTAATGTGGTATGGTCGGACCCAAAACAATAGATTTTTTTTATCTTTTTTTAATTCACAATGAAGCGGCCCGGAGGGCCAGGGGGCAATGCTGGCCAGAAAGCACTATGCACGGGACAGCAGAACCGCCCCCTAAAATTGGGACTGTCTTGTGAAAATCGGGACAGTTGGGGGGTATGCAACACCTTCATAGGCATTGCTATCTACAAGTGCTTACCTAACATGTAGCCTAATATCCACATTCGATGGGAAGGCGTACTCCATTCTCCTCTGCAAGAATATAGCCTTCTTTACTCACCATAAAGTTTGCGTGCACCCAGCCTAAACATGTGTACTTGCAGATAATCCAGTTTAACTGTACACCTTAAAGGGAGAAGGAGCACAGGAGGGGGTTCTCTAAAATTGACATACTTTTACATTGTATGTATTGGCTACTTGTAAAGCACGGCTAATCACTCATAAGGGTCTCATTTTATCAAAGGATGAAAGGATGAGTGGACCTCGCTGGGGATCGAACCTGCAACCCTTGGGTTGCTACAGAGCTCAGCCACAGTGCCTTAGATTGCTGAGCTAGTGCACAGAACAGCAAAAAACCCTGTTGTTTCTTCCCCTCCAGTAAACAATGTGTATAAAAATATCTTGGTGTGCTGCCTTGTTCCCCCTCCTTCCCTCCCCTATGCAAAAGTCCGCAGTAACAGCACAGCTTGCATATTTCTTTTTACAAAAATGAAAACTATATTTAAAAAAATAATAATTTAAACCACATAGTTCCCTCTGCAAAAATAGTGCAGGAACGCAGTTCCCATGTATTCCCACTGGACTCTACCCCTGGCCCTACCCATTAAGATCAACCACATAAAATACTACTAATGTAATTTAGCCTTAAAGGGCCATGATACTCAAATGTTGAAGCACTTGAAAGTAATGCAGCATAGCTGTAAAAAGCTGACTAGAAAATATCACCTGAACATCTCTATGTAAAAAAGAAAAATGTCCTAAGTATTCACACCCCATTGCAAAGGATTTTAAGCAGCAAATCAGTATGTCTGTCCTGGGACAAGCAAGGGAGTGAGCCTCATGCACATGCATAACTGTTTAACAAAACGTACTCTGGTGAGCTGAGGAAGTTGTGAGGTAAAATATCTTCCTTTTTTACATAGAGATGCTCAGGTGATATTTTCCTGTCAGCTTTTTACAGTTATACTGCATCAGTTTCAAGTGATTTAGCATATGAGTATTATGTCCCTTTATCTGACACGTGCCTAAATGCTGCTAAACAGTGCAACAGAGGACCACAGATATAGAAGACTGCAAATAAAAAATCTTACATACGCTAGGCAATGAGACTTCTGTGGTGAGAGTACTGCACTCCACACAATATGATTAAGCACAGATTAAACCAAACTGTGTTAACATGGAACAACCTCAATAGACAGGGACAGGAAGCCAAAAAAAAACAAGTCTGTCTCGGAAAAAATAGGACACATAGCAACTATGCCCATGCACCCCCATTGGAGGGGCACCCTGCAATAACGGCGTCCATCTGTTTCTCAATGCCACAGGAGCATTGCAGACGTATATTAATTACAATCAGGAAGCATTGGTGTGAATGGCTGCTGCATGAAAGCCAACCTGTGGCTTATAATAATAGAACACCCATTGAAGCAGTTTTCCCCTTGTTTGGCAGAAATCAAGCAACTACATTTGCAAGGTAAGGGCCAGATTACAAATGGAGCACTATTTAGAGCTTTCACTCAAGCGTAAACTTTGCTAGAAGTAATCTTTTTGCATGTGTCGGGTAGCGTCCGTATTACAAGTTAAAAGCAAAATGTTTGTGCGCAAGCGCTATCGGGACCGCGTTAACGTATTCTCCTCATAGAAGTCAATGGAGAGTGCAGAAGAAAAAACCTTACACTTATCGCTCATGCGCTAACCCGACAGGAGTTAAGACTACACTGTTTCCAATGATGCAACCATCATCACATCCCTACTATGAAGATAACCAGCATATTTGTTTTGTTTACTTCTGAATGATACACCTCCTGCATCACTACTGCACAAACTCTCATATCACTTCCTACAAGTAATCTTTCTTCCTATCATAGGTAATCATTTTCATTTTCTATTACAATGTCGGATGATACACATACATGTATTGTACAAGCCTCATAGTGGCCCTGAAGATCAAAAGTGCTGCGCGGTGGCTAAATATTCTAAGGGATCCACTGCTATGTCGAGAAAGCCTGTCGAAATATTCCAAACTCCCAACATAGATACTCAGAGAAGTCATCGGCAAGAGGTGTTTACTATACACTCCACTGTTCGGCAATGCTGGCTATAGATAACATTCAGCATCGCGATGTAAAGTAAATGATTTTACATTTTTATATTTTTATCCTTTGTTGAAGGATTATCCTTTTTTTCTCACTATTTTGCACTATTTTTTGAGCTTTCAGTCACATCCCCTTTTTTCTCCTACACCATCACTAATGAGGGATCATCTATAACATAACAATATTGGACTCTACCTAAGTATACGCTTGGAAATTCTACATCATATTTTCACTAAACCTGGGATTACAAATTACACTCAACTGATAGGAACAATTTGTGACTTCTTACTACACCACGGCCAAGACCCCGCTGGGCGCTTAGTGCCCCATTTGTGTACCAAGGTGGTGTAGTACTGCTTTAGTGGTACTTTCTTTAGTGGTACTTTTTCCATATATATATATATAGTGTATATATAGCTTTTATTCGCATATTATTATCAAGATTGTCTACTGTCACATCTTACCAGTCTTTTTGTATGTTGATAAACATGGTTCCATGTTAATGTACTATTTGAATATTCCCCATAGGTACCTTTTCATATTGCATATTATTTATTGTTTTAAACTTTTGTTTTAATTATTGTTTTAATTGTTTGAACTGTCAACATTTATTGCCATTAATAAATACACGTGTACTACCTATTCACATCCTAGCCCACTTCTAGTTGAGGCGCTCAGACTACATCCATATATTCTTAGAGTTCCTTATTGACAGCTAGAGGTCAAGACAGCCGGAGCATATAGGGTTACACAGGCGCTAGTTATATATTCCATCTACCTTCTAGGAGGAATGGGGGACACTTCCTTAGATAGTACAGTAGTGTAATCAGAAAGGTAATCGTTGTTTTAAATAAATAAACAACAAAATGTATGCTTACCTGATAAATTTCTTTCTTTACGGATATGGAGAGTCCACGATGTCATCATTTACTAGTGGGAATATCACTCCTGGGGAGCAGGAGGAGGCAAAGAGCACCACAGCAAAGCTGTTAAGTGTCACTCCCCTACCCATAATCCCCATTCATTTGACCGAAGGGAAATGGAAAAAGGAATAACACTAAGGTGTAGAGGTGCCTGAGGTTTAGTAAAAAAATAACTGTTTTAACTTAATAGTGGGGTCGTGGACTCTCCTTATCCAGAAAGAAAGAAATTTATCAGGTAAGCATAAATTTTGTTTTCTTTCCTAAGATATGGAGAGTCCACCACGTCATCAATTACTAGTGGGAACCAATACCCAAGCTAGAGGACACAGATGACTAGGGAGGGAAAACAAGACAGGCAGACCTAAACAGAGAGCACCACCACTTGAAGAGCCTTTCTCCCAAAAGAAACCTCAGCCGAGGCAAAAGGATCAAATTTGGAAAATGTATGCAAAAAGGACCAAGTGGAAGCCTTGCAAATCTGTTCCACAGAAGCTTAATTTATAAAAGCCCAAGAAGAGGAGACAGGCTTCATGGGATGAGCTGTAATTCTCTCAGGAGGCTGCAGTCTAATAAGCAAAACAAATTATACTTCTCAACCAGAGAGAAACAGAAGTAGCAATAGCTTTCTGACCTTTACGCTTTCCAGAGAAACAAACAAAAAGGATAGAGGACTGGCGAAAATCCTTAGTCGCCTGTAGGTAGAATATTAAAGCATGCACAACATCCAAGTTGTGCAACAAACGTTCCTTATGAGAAGAACGATTAGGACATAGAGAAGGAACAACAATTTCCTGAAATATATTTCTATCCGAAACCACTTTAGGTAGAAAACCCAAGTAAGTACGAAGAACCGCCTTATCAGCATGAAAGATAAGGTAAGGCGAACCACACTGCAAAGCCGAGAGTTCTGAGACTCTCTGAGCAGAAGAGAGAACAATAAGAAACAAAACCTTTCAAGATACAACTTAATATCTATAGAATGCAATGGCTCAAACAGAGCCTGCTGCAAAACTTTAGGAACAAGGTTAAGGCTAGCAACAGTCTTAAACACAGACCTGATTCTGACCAGGGCCTAACAAAAAGATTGAACATCTGGCCCATCCGTCAGATGCTTGTGTAACCAAATAGATAATGCAGAAATTGGACCCTTCAGAAAACTGACTGACAATCTCTTCTCTAGACCTTCCTGGAGGAAGGACAAAATCCTAGGAATCCAGACCCTACTCCAAGAGTAGCCTTGGATTCACACCAATAAAGGTATTTACACCGTACCTTATGGTATCTTTCTAGTAACAGGCTTGCAAGCCTGAATCATGGTCTCAGTGACCGACTCAGAAAAACCACGCTTAGACAGAACTAAGCGTTCAATCTCCAAGCAGTCAGTTTCAGAGAAACAAGATTTGGATGAAGGAATGGACCCTAAGTTAGAAGGTCCTTCCTCAGAGTCAGAGGCAACCTCCAAGGTGGAAGAGATGACATATTCACTAGGTCTGCATACCAGATCCTGTGAGGCCATGCAGAAACTACTAGAATTACCAATGCTCTCTCCTTTTCGATATGCGCAATGACTCGTGGAAGGAGAGCAAATGGAGGAAACAGGTATGCTAGACTGAAATCCCAAGGAATCACCAGAGCATCTATCAGGGTGGCCTGCGGATCTCTTGACCTTGAACCGTACCTTGGAAGCTTGGCTTTCTGCCGAGACGCCATTAGATCCATCTCTGGCACCCCCTATTTGAGGGTTAACCTGAAAAACACCTCCAGATGGAGAGCCCACTCCCCGGGATGAAATGTCTGTCTGCTCAGAAAAAACGATTCCTAGTTGTCCACTCCTGGAATGTGGATGGCAGATAGACAGCAATTGTGAGCTTCCGCCCACTGAACAATCCGAGCCACCTCCTTCATGGCTAAGGAACTCTGAGTTCCTTCCTGGTGGTTGATGTAAGCTACTGAGGTGATATTGTCCGACTGGAACCTGATAAACTGGGCTAAGGACAACTGAGGTCAAGCCATCAGAGCATTGTAAATCACTCTCAACTCAAAGATGTTTATGGGGAGAGCAGACTCATCCCGAGTCCATAGTCTCTGTGCCTTTCCCGAGTCCCAGACTGCTCCCCAGCCCAGCAGGCTGGCATCAATGGTCACTATCACCCAGGAAGGTCTCCGGAAGCATGTGCCCTGAGATAGATGCTCCTGAGAAAGCTACTACAGAAGAGAGTCTCTTGTCGACTGATTTAGACCTATCCTCTGAGACAGATCCGAATGGTCCCTGTTCCATTGTCTGAGCATGCATAACTGCAGAGCTCTCCAATGGAATCGAGCAAAGGGAATGATGTCCATGGAAGCGACCATCAGACCAATTACCTCCATACATTGAGCCACTGATGGCCGAACAGTAGACTGTAGAGAGAGGCAAGAGGAAAGAATTTTAGATTTTCTGTCCTCTGTCCAAAATATTTTCATAGAGAGGGAATCTATTACGGTCCCTAAGAAAACTACCCTTGTAGCTAGAACAAATGAACTCTTTTCCCTATTCACTTTCCATTCTAGAAAGGCGAATCTCAGGAACTAGAGATGATCCCTGGATGGGAACATGAAGATACACGTCCTTCAGGTCTATGGTTGTCATGAACTGACCCTCTTGGACCAAAAGGAAGAATGTAACGAATGGTTTCCATTTTGAAGGACAGTATGAGAAACTTGTTGAGACACTTTCAATGTCTAAAATGGGTCGAAAAGTACCCTCTTTTTTTGGGAACCACAAACAGATTGGAACATAATCCTAGACCCTGTTCCCTTACTGGGCTGTCTTGCGAAAATCGGGACAGTTGGGGCTTGTGCAACACCTTCATATGCATTGCTATCTACAAGTGCTTACCTAACATGTAGCCTAATATCCACATTCGGTGGGAAGGTGTACTCCATTCTCCTCTGCAAGAATATAACTTTCTTTACTCACCATAAAGTTTGTGTGCACCCAGCCTAAAAATGTGTACTTGCAGATAATCCTGTTTGCCTGTACACTTTAATGGGAGAAGGAGCGCAGGAGGGGGTTCTCTAAAAATGACATACTTTTACATTGTATGTATAGGGTACTTGTAAAGCACAGCTAATCACTCATAAGGGTCTCATTTTATCAACCTCGGAAGGATGAAAGGCTGAGTGCACCTCACTGGGGATCGAACCTGCAACCCTTGGGTTGCTACAGAGCTCAGCCACAGTGCCTTAGAATGCTGAGCTAGTGCACAGAACAGCAAAAAAAAACCCTGTTGTTTCTTCCCCTCCAGTAAACGATGTGTATAAAAATATCTTGGTGTGCTGCCTTGTTCCCCCTCCTTCCCTCCCCTATGCAAAAGTCCACAGTAACAGCACAGCTTGCATATTTCTTTTTCCAAAAATTAAAACTATATTTAAAAAAATAATAATTTAAACCACATAGTTCCCTCTGCAAAAATAGTGCAGGAACGCAGTTCCCATACATTCCCACTGGACTCTACCCTTGGCCCTACCCATTAAGATCAACCACATAAAATACTA
Source organism: Bombina bombina (assembly GCF_027579735.1). Taxonomy (NCBI): domain Eukaryota; kingdom Metazoa; phylum Chordata; class Amphibia; order Anura; family Bombinatoridae; genus Bombina; species Bombina bombina. The sequence goes on along the minus strand of NC_069499.1, from coordinate 1,518,669,619 downwards.
CTAAAGTAATTTCGCCTTAAAGGGCCATGATACGCAAATGTTGAAGCACTTGAAAGTAATGCAGCATAGCTGTAAAAAGCTGACTAGAAAATATCACCTGAACATCTCTATGTAAAAAAGAAAGATATTTTACCTCAAAATGTCCTAAGTATTCACACCCCATTGCAAAGGACTTTAAGCAGTAAATCAGGATGCCTGTCCCGGGACAGGCAAGGTAGTGAGCCTCATGCACACTCATGTTATTTACATATTCAGTTTAAATAATTTTAGTATGAAATCTGATGAGAGTTAAGTGAAATCTCATGAGATCACAGTAAAAGAGTTCATGACTTCATCACTGTTGATGCTGATTGGCTGCAGTTCATTTCTTTTCTTTTTTTTTTTTTTTACCTGTAGCTAGACAGCAGCTGAAATGTAACTGTTTAACAAAACGTACTCTGGTGAGCTGAGGAAGTTGTGAGGTAAAATATCTTCCTTTTGTACATAAAGATGCTCAGGTGATATTTTCCTGTCAGCTTTTTACAGTAATATTGCATCAGTTTCAAGTGATATGAGTATTATGTCCCTTTATCTGACACGTGCCTAAATGCTGCTAAACAGTGCAACAGAAGACCACAGATATAGAAGACTGCAAATAAAAAATCTTACATACGCTAGGCAATGAGACTTGTAATGAGAAAAGAGTTAAGTTGAAAGCCACAGCGACCTCCTGTGGTGAGAGTACTACACTCCACACAATATGATTAAGTACAGATTAAACCAAACTGTGTTAACATGGAACAACCTCAATAGACAGGGACAGGAAGCCAAAAAAAACAAGTCTATCTCGGAAAAAATAGGACACTTAGCAACTATGCCCATGCATCCCTATTGGAGGGGGACCCTGAAATAACGGCTTCCCTCTGTTTCTCAATGCCACAGGAGCATTGCAGACGTATATTAATTACAATCAGGAAGCATTGGTGTGAATGGCTGCTGCATGAAAGCCAACCTGTGGCTTATAATAATAGAACACCCATTGAAGCAGTTTTCCCCTTGTTTGGCAGAAATCAAGCAACTACATTTGCACGGTATGGGCCAGATTACAAATGGAGCACTATTTAGAGCTTTCACTCAAGCGTAAACTTTGCTAGAAGTAATCTTTTTGCATGTGTCGGGTAGCGTCCGTATTACAAGTTAAAAGCAAAATGTTTGTGCGCAAGCGCTATCAGGACCGCGTTAACGTATTCTCCTCATAGAAGTCAATGGAGAGTGCAGAAGAAAAAACCTTACACTTATCGCTCATGCGCTAACCCGACAGGAGTTAAGACTACACTGTTTCCAATGATGCAACCATCATCACATCCATACTATGAAGATAACCAGCATATTTGTTTTGTTTACTTCTGAATGATACACCTCCTGCATCACTACTGCACAGACTCTCATATCACTTCCTACAAGTAATCTTTCTTCCTATCATAGGTAATCATTTTCATTTTCTATTACAATGTCGGATGATACACATACATGTATTGTACAAGCCTCATAGTGGCCCTGAAGATCAAAAGTGCTGCGCGGTGGCTAAATATTCTAAGGGATCCACTGCTATGTCGAGAAAGCCTGTCGAAATATTCCAAACTCCCAACATAGATGCTCAGAGACGTCATCCCCAAGAGGTGTTTACTATACACTCCACTGTTCGGCAATGCTGGCTATAGATAACATCCAGCATCGCTGCTCATATTGGCAATATAAAGTAAATTATTCCTTGAAATGTAGCTTCCGTGCCTAACCACTAATCCTAATACCCCTAAACTGAAGTACCCCACAATCACAAACTAACACTACAGTAATAAATATCTAAACCACCACATATCCACTGAAAGTACCCATCTACTCTATTAACCCCTCAACCGCCACACACCCACCTCAAGTATCTATGCTGTTAACCCCTATACTGCGACACACCCACTGAAAGTATCTATCCTGATAACCCCTATACCACCACATTCCAAACGCAAGTACACATCCAAACTATTAACCCCTATACCGCCACTAGCCCACCACAAGTACCCATCTAAACTATTAACCATTATACCACCATATACCCACCGCAAGTACCCATCTAAACTATTATTCCTATTACAACACTAGCCCACCTTAAGTACTCATCAAAACTATTAACCCTTATACCACCACTAGCCGACCGCAAGTACACTACACTATTAACCTGTAAACCGCGACTAGCCCAGCGCTAGTACCCTACCCTATTAACCCCTAAACTGCCACAACCTCCAACACAAACTAACCCTACTCTACCTAATCCCCCTCTAAATTAACCTTCCCTTACTTTAAATCTGGATCCATGTTTATCAACATACAAAAAGACTGGTAAGATGTGACAGTAGACAATCTTGATAATAATATGCGAATAAAAGCTTTATATACATATACAGTATATATGGAAAAATAAAGAAAGTACCACTAAAGCAGTACTACACCACCTTGGTACACAAATGGGGCACTAAGCGCCCAGCGGGGTCTTGGCCGTGGTGTAGTAAGAAGTCACAAATTGTTCCTTTCAGTTGAGTGTAATTTGTAATCCCAGGTTCAGTGAAAATATGATGTAGAATTTCCAAGCGTATACTTAGGTAGAGTCCAATATAATTATGTTATAGATGATCCCTCATTAGTGATGGTGTAGGAGAAAAAAGGGGGATGTGACTGAAAGCTCAAAAAATATTACAAAATAGTGGGGGAAAAAAGGATAATCCTTCAACAAAGAATAAAAATGTAAAAATGTGAAAAAATATGACTCTTGAAAAAGGCATGTGAGAGGCCGAAACGCGTTGACCAAGCATCTGGTAAGCCTTATTTCTACATATACTGTATATCTACTTTGAGCATACTACACTATATTGATTATCTTTCACAGATAAATCCAGCTAGGAGCAGATCTTTCACAGATAAATCCAGCTAGGAGCAGAACATCCACTAAAATCTCTGGATTTCCACCTGTGGTCGCAGCACTAACCCTGCAGCACCCAACTGAACCTTGAGAATAATTTTTCATTCACTAACTTTCATCACTTAGACTTATATTGCACCTACGAATGTATTTATCCTAACTTCATCACATTTTTTCATGAATGGCATCTTCTGGCAAGTTCTGCTAAAAAAAAATTCAATTTATTTTCACATTTTTGTATTTGTATCCTTTGTTGAAGGATTATCCTTTTTCCCCCACTATTTTGCACTATGTTTTGAGCTTTCAGTCACATCCCCCTTTTTTCTCCTACACCATCACTAATGATCATCTATAACATAAATATATTGGACTCTACCTAAGTATACGCTTGGAAATTCTACATCATATTTTCACTGAATCTGGGATTACAAATTACACTCAACTGATAGGAACAATTTGTGACTTCTTACTACACCACGGCCAAGACCCCGCTGGGCGCTTAGTGCCCCATTTGTGTACCAAGGTGGTGTAGTTCTGCTTTAGTGGTACTTTCTTTAGTGGTACTTTCTTTAGTGGTACTTTTTCCATATATATATATATATATATATATATATATATATATATATATATATATATATATATATATATATATATATATATATATATACTGTATATATATATATAGCTTTTATTTGCATATTATTATCAAGATTGTCTACTGTCACATCTTACCAGTCTTTTTGTATGTTGATAAACATGGATCCATGTTAATGTACTATTTGAATATTCCCCATAGGTACCTTTTCATATTGCATATTATTTATTGTTTTAAACTTTTGTTTTAATTATTGTTTTAATTGTTTTAACTTTCAACATTTATTGCCATTAATAAATACACGTGTACTACCTATTCACATCCTAGCCCACTTCTAGTTGAGGCGCTCAGGCTACATCCATATATTCTTAGAGTTCCTTATTGACAGCTAGAGGTCAAGACAGCCGGAGCATATAGGGTTACACAGGCGCTAGTTATATATTCCATCTACCTTCTAGGAGGAATGGGGGACACTTCCTTAGATAGTACAGTAGTGTAATCAGAAAGGTAATCGTTGTTTTAAATAAATAAACAACAAAATGTATGCTTACCTGATACATTTCTTTCTTTACGGATATGGAGAGTCCACGATGTCATCATTTACTAGTGGGAATATCACTCCTGGGGTGCAGGAGGAGGCAAAGAGCACCACAGCAAAGCTATTAAGTGTCACTCCGCTACCCATAATCCCCTGTCATTCGACCGAAGGGAAATGGAAAAAGGAATAACACTAAGGTGTAGAGGTGCCTGAGGTTTAGTAAAAAATAACTGTTTTAACTTAAGAGTGGGGTCGTGGACTCTCCTTATCCAGAAAGAAAGAAATTTATTAGGTAAGCATAAATTTTGTTTTCTTTCCCTGTGCCTTTCCCGAGTCCCAGACTGCTCCCAAGCCCAGCAGGCTGGCATCCATGGTCACTATCACCCAGGAAGGTCTCCGGAAGCATGTGCCCTGAGACAGATGCTCCTGAGAAAGCCACTACAGAAGAATCTCTTGTCGACTGATTTAGACCTATCCGCTGAGACAGATCCGAATGGTCCCCGTTCCATTGTCTGAGCATGCTAAACTGCAGAGCTCTCCAATGGAATCGAACAAAGGGAATGATGTCCATGGAAGCGACCATCAGACCAATTACCTCCATACATTGAGCCACTGATGGCCGAACAGTAGACTGTAGAGAGAGGCAAGAGGAAAGAATTTTAGATTTTCTGACATCTGTCAGAAACATTTTCATAGAAAGGGAATCTATTATGGTCCCTAAGAAAACTACCCTTGTAGCTAGAACAAAGGAACTCTTTTCCCTATTCACTTTCCATTCTAGAAAGGCGAATCTCAGGAACTAGAGATGATCCCTGGATGGGAACATGAAGATACACGTCCTTCAGGTCTATGGTTGTCATGAACTGACCCTCTTGGACCAAAAGGAAGAATGTAACAAATGGTTTCCATTTTGAAGGACAGTATGAGAAACTTGTTGAGACATTTTCAATGTCTAAAATGGGTCGAAAAGTTCCTTCTTTTTTTGGGAACCACAAACAGATTGGAATATAATCCTAGACCCTGTTCCCTTACTGGGCTGGAACAATCACATCCAGAGATCCTGAACGCAGCTTAAGAATGCTTCTTTTTAAACCTGAACCACAGATAATCTTGAGAGGAGAAAACTGCCCACTAGGAGGGCAAGATTTGAATTCTATACAGTAACTCTGAAATACTATGTCCACAGCCCAAGGATCTGGGACATCTCATATCCACACTTGAGAAAACAGGGAACATCTGCCCCCCACCTGATCCGATTCTGGACTGGGGACAGACCCTAGATGCTTACTCAGCTACGAGTTTTTTAAATAGCTTCCCCTTGCTCCAAGACTGATTGGATTTCCAAGAAGACTTCTTCTGTTCCTGCTTGGAAGAGAGGAAAACCTTATTTTGAACACATCCTATAGGTCTGATCTCTTGTCTTGTGGTACAAAAGACCCTTTTTCACCCGAAATATCAGAAATTATTTCTGCCAGACCATGACCAAACAAGGTTTTACCTTGAAAGGCAGGGCCAGAAACTTGGAAACATAAATTGACCAAGATTTAAGCCACCAAGCCCTTTGGGCAAAAGACCGTGAGGCCAGACATCTAGGCTCCCAGTCAAATAACTTGCATGTTAGCATCAGAAATAAGGAGTTGGCTAGAATGAAAGCCCTAATCCTATTTGGATCTCCCCCAAGGGAGTCTTTACTAAAAAGATTCAGACAAGGCATCGCACCAAAAAGATGCCACACTTGCTACTGAGACCACAGTCTTTTCAAATAAGCCTCCAGCTTTTCCATGGGATCTTTAAAGGAGCAGCTATCCTCTAAAGGGATCATATTCCCTAAGCGAGAGTAGAAATAGAACCCCTTCTACTTAAGGCACCGTGCGTCATGAATCTGAAATGGATTCAGCAACAGGAAACATTCTTTTAAAGACAGGAGATAGTGAGAAAGGTATCCCTGGCTTCCCCATTCCTGAGAATTAAGCTCCATCACAGGGTCTGGAACACAAAAAACTTCCACAGAGGAAGGAACATCATAGTGAATAAAAAGCTTAGTAGAGTTTCTAGGGTTGACCACGAAAGGATAGCCCTAGTAGACCAAAGTAGCCAATACCTCATTTAACAATAAACAAAGGTTTCAAGCTTAAACCTGAATTTTACTTCTTCAGCATCAGATTAAGGAATCATACTGTCTGAATCTGAAATTTCACCCTCAGAGGCTACCGACGTATCCTTCTCATCAGACTTTTGAGGGAGGGCAACCTGCATAGCAGTAGGTGGAACAGAAACCTTACTATGTTTATTTTTCCTCTTGCGTTTTCCCAGCATAGGAAAAGCAGATAATGCAGCAGGCACCGTAGAAGATACCTGTGCAGCCATTTCTGCAGGTAAATAAACTCCTCCAGGAGGTTGAGAGGAACTGCAGGGCACTGCATGTGACACCATTAAGGCTTGGGACGTTTAAGGAGAAAAATGTATCATCATTGCCTGAACAGCAATGCCTGACATTGGGCTCAGTACACAACCATCTAACTCTACATACAAGAGTTCTAGTTAAGCATGTAGCACCGAATTGCATGGCAAAACAATTTGTGCCTCAAAGTATACAAGCAAAAATAGAAAGACTTCCATGCCCATAATTCAAATAAAAATGAGAATAAATTTTTTTATTGAAATATACAAATTTATAAGATACTGTCACTTTAATGTTCAAAGAGAAAATCTATCACTTCGCTAGTTAAATAAACAAATTAGTACCCCTACACCTCAGCCTGACTGAGATGTTGACCTACAATAAAGCAAATGTTCAATTAAGCAACAGCAGGGAGTTTTCCTGCCAATCCGACAAAAACAGAAGAAGTCGGCATCAGAAAGACGCCCGCTCCTCTAAAGGATTAAAGAGGAGAAGTGGGTCACATGACTCACTGACGAGAATCTGCGCAATCAATACAAGCGTGCGTTTCTCTCTCTGTAAAGATTGCAGCTTCCTCCCTGCCATGAAGCCGCAATGGCGGAATACCCAACACCTCATGTTCGGCAAAAAAGACATCAGCCCAACTGCTATTGGGACGGCATGGAGATCCCTATGAGCAATGACATTAAACATTGCAAATACATAGAAAATGCCTGCAACAGTCATTTTTCACTCTCATAACTCACAGTGCAACCAATAAAAGTCTCAGGGTGCTTTCATATTATAACCACCACATATGGGCGCGCTCTAAAACATATCTAGACCGCACCATAGCAGGGCAGCTAGCGTCTAGTTTTCATATTGAATCAGAAAGCATTGACACAAAAATAAGCAGCTTGCAAAGCTTAGTATAGACAGCCCACATAAAGTAAAATACTTTAGCCCAAATAGGAGGTAATAACCCCTAGTCTCTATCACGATAAACGTGCCTGCTCCCTGCCGTAAAATATCCTATATAAAGGATATATAAGTCCCTTAAAGTTGCAGCCCAACTTCGTAAGTGCCCATCTCCTAACCTGGGAGACAAAAAGGCACTTGCCTGCAATCTATCTATCAGGAGGGACGACAGTTTACAAGGTGTGAGAGGACACATACTCCTCACAGAGACCTGTAGAAAAAGAAAGAACAGAGTAAACCTACTCTGGCTTTCTATACCAAGGGCAGCAAATATGTTAGCAAAATGCAGCAAGGCCCACCTTACAAGTTCCTAACTGCTTTAAAGCCACCACTACCCTACTGAAGAGATTAACATGGACTACGGCTAGACCCAAAAGTCTTGCTTGTCGTGAAAAAAATCCAATTTTCTTCAGACACCAAAACTTAATCTCCTCCATTGACAGAGGCAAAGAGAATAACTGGGGATTATGGGTAGGGGAGTGACAACAGCTTTGCTGTGGTGCTCTTTGCCTTCTCCTGCTGGAGTGATATTCCCACTAGTAATTGATGATGTTGTGGACTCTTCATATCTTAGGAAAGAAATATAAATTTTATTTAATATTTTTTTTTATTTTTTTTTTGCATTTTAAAACACAAAAAAAACCAGAGACACAGGCAGAGAAGATTGTGACTTACAGACATGGAAAAATAGTAATTTTTAATCATTTTTACAAAAATTATTAATGAAAAAGTTTGGATTTTGGAATTCCGGATATGAGGATTTGTACCTGTTTACATTCCTATGTCCTTCACATAGAAAAAAAAATGTAATGTTTAATTATTAAATATATATTTCTATATATATATTATAATGTTAATGTAAAATACACATCTATACCAATATATCTATAGGAATAGATATACATATATACAGTAGGTATATAAAGATATATATTGAAATATGTATTTACAAATAAAATTACATTATCCTGTAAGTGAAGAATATTGGAATGTAAAATATGTACAGTATATATACAATAAATCACATAAATACATATCTACACACATATTTATATATATATATATATATATACACATAAAAAATATATGTATATATACAATATAGTCATTTGCAGTCAAACACTTTGTCATATACCACATACTTTTTAACACTTTTTTTGAATATTGATATCAATATATTTTTATCAGTTAGTGTTTATATGAGTGGTACTGTAATGATAAATGTATTTATGTTGTATTTAGTGCAATTTTTTTTAACACACTACCATTTACACAAGTGGTTCAGTTGCATTAACCCGACAACTTTGATTGCGCTCCATCTTAGGATCAACACAAACCTCCTTAGTTCTCACTCTCGGCCATCATCATGACGTTTTTCACATTTATTCAGAGTGTGAATATGTACTCATACACGGTCATCTTAGGATCGACACACATATTCCTAGAAGGCAGTCTTTTACTATTTTCGTCCTATCACACTCTATCATCTCCTCATACATCTTTTGGGAGTAACCATCTCATTTTACATGGTCCGGTAGACTTTTTTAGGCATTAGAGCAGTGGCGTATTTAGGTTTTGTGCTGCCCTAGGCACCCAAAATTCTGCTGCCCCACCCTCCCCCCAGGTTTTAGGCCTTTTAGGCTATAATATTTCTTGGTGAGGGTGTAAAATGACCTTTTTATTCCATGGCATTTACAAAGTAAATGTTAATGTGAAAATGCACATGTTTTTTTATATGTGTGTGTGTGTATGTGTATATGATAAGTGTGTGTTTATGGTGTGGGTGTGTGTGTGTAGTGCAGTGTGTGTGTAGTGGGTCTCAAAAGGTGCTACCCCCCAAAATCTGTTGCCCTAGGCACAGGCCTTGTTGGCCTAGGCCTTAATACGCACCTGCAAAAGAAGACTGATTTTTTTGATTCAGAAGCTGCTGATTCAGTCTGTATTTGCTTTGGTAACCCTCTTTCACAATGTTTCTTTGTACACATTTGGATACAATCAGGATTGGCATTGACAAACACTTTCTTATGAGATTATATACAAACTTTTTTTTTGGGAAGCAACAAGTTTATTGTTTAAAGCACAGTGTGATTACATAGTTACGATCACCACTACATTTGTACATTTTAGATTGAGTAGAATTCTGTTAATTAACATATCAGCATGTTTAATGCACCTTATTGACAATGCAAGACTGCAATATCCATGTGTGTATATACACGTACACATTTGTGTGTCTGTGTGTGTGTGTGTATGTTTATAGATTAAAGGGACATTCCAGTCAAAATTGAAATGCACATAGATGTATTACATTGTTGAATAGAAACATATTTGCAATATACATGTATTGGCAAAAATGGTTCTAGTAAAAGTTATCACTGTTTTATTGCTAATATTTTTCTCTGCACGTGCATGTAAAGCATAGCTAGATACTTTCAGTGCACCAGCATTTTAAATACTGCAGCTGCTCAGAGAACCAGGGGGACTTGTATCATATCAGCAATTAACAAATTGAGTCATTGCCAGATGGTACAAGCATCTTAGGCTCTCTGAGCAAGTGCTGTATTTAAAATGCTGGTGCACGGTGCATACTTAAATACTCATTTGAAACAACTTTAGCTTTTATTAGAAGCATTTTAGCTAATACATGTATATTACAAAAATGCTTCTATTTTCGAAACTGAAATTCATCCATGTGGATTTCAATTTTGGCTTTAATGTCCCTTTAACTACGATCTTTGTTTGCGCACTCTGTGTTAGTATGCTGATATGACTCATACTATTAATGAGTCTAAGGGGTAGATTTAACAAGCAGCAGATGCTGCTTTCTACTCCGATTGGCTGCGAATGTGCAATGTTAAATGCCGATAGTGTATACTGTCGGCATTTAGCAATGTCGGGCGGACATGAGTCGCTACAGCTAACACTAGTTAAATATACGCCTATGTCCATATGATTACCATTATAAATGCGTAGTTTTTATACAATCACATGCTCAATGTTTGTTTATTTTTTTGTGGGGTGGAACCCCTTTTGATTGGGCTCAATTCACATTGTTAAGTTTAACTGAGGTGTATCTGCTTAACAATTATGGTTGATAATATGTTTGGTTATATATAGCAAGATTTTATTTTTTATTTGTATAAGCCTGATGAAACAGCTTGTATAGCTGAGAAACGCGTTGCTTTTTTCTATCACTATTTTAATAAATGTAAGCTTGATCTTACCATTTGCTATATATATTTTATAGTATTTTCTACATTCTCCCCTCTCCTTGGAGAGAGAGCACCTGAGGACACCTCTTGACTGTGCTGGCTGAATGCAGGAGTTTGGCCTGTTGGATGACCTTGAGATTCCAGTCTGCTCATTTGCACCTTTACTCTTTCGTGCAACATCAAATGTGACATTGATACTATTATTCTTTTTATATTGTCTACAGATTGCTGAGTTTGGGAGTTGGACCTCACTCCCCCCCAAAGAGAGCTGCCTGGGTCTGGACACAACTTTGAACTTTTCTTTTCCTGCATTGACTTTGAATTGATTTACACACAATATATATTATATCACCCATTATTTTATTTTTTTAGGGCACCCCTATTATTACATTGTGTATACTTTCAACTTGTAATACGTGTGCTATTTCCGACACGTGCAAAAACCCAATATCGCTTGTGCACAACATTTAGTGCGCATTTGTAATCTAGCCGTGTATCAGCTCAGAGATTAAAGAGATATAAATTGTTTGGCCTTTATATGTTAACTAATATAAGCACTTTGTACACATGCCTGGTGTATACAGAAAGTGCACCTGCTTGCCTGTATATTGTGCATAAGAGCAAATGCATCAATCAGTACTTGGGGTATAAAGTGCACATATTAATAAAGGGGCAGTAAAGTTAAATTTAAACTTAAGTGAACTGGATAGAGCTTGGCATGTTAAATATCTTTCCAATTTACTTCTATTATCGAGTTTGCTTAGTTCAATTGGGATCCTTTGTTAAAGAGTAATCCGCGGTGTGCTCAGGAGTGTGCAACTGTTTGCATACTGCTGCTGTGTTTACATACTGTTTCCATGGTATGCTAAAGACACCTGCATGCTTCTAAGCCTACATATGTTTACTCTTCAACAAAAGATATCAAGTGTACAAAGTGAATTTGATAACAGCAGTAAATTGCAAATTTGTTTAAAATTGCTTGCTCTCTCTGAATCATGAAAATTTAATGTTGACTTTACCGTCCCTTTAATGTTATATACATCAGACCTTAGTCTTTGGTCATGTAATTGTGACAGTGTTAAAGGGACACTGAACCCAAATTTTTTCTTTCGTGATTCATATAGAGCATTACATTTTAAGCAACTTTTTAATTTACTCCTATTATCAAATTTTCTTCATTCTCTTGGTATCTTTATTTGAAATGCAAGAATCTAAGTTTAGATGCCGGCCCATTTTTGGTGAACAACCTGGGTTGTCCTTGCTGATTGGTGGATAAATTCATCCACCAATAAAAAAGTGCTATCCAGAGTTCTGAACCCAAAAAAAGCTTAGATGCCTCCTTTTTAAATAAAGATAGCAAGAGAGCGAAGAAAGAATGATAATAGGAGTAAATTAGAAAGTTGCTTAAAATTGCAACAATATAAGGATTATAGGAATACCTGAGGGCAAAAAATACGAAGATCTCTCCTTGTTTGTTGCTCAAACTCTAGTACAACTCTTAGAAATGCCTCCTTCTCACATAATAATTGAAAGGGCTCATAGAATAGGCCCACCCCCAACTGACAATAGAACAAATAGGCCCAGACCAGTAATTGTGCGTTTCCTAAATTATAATGATAAAACTAATATACTTCAACAATTTAAAAAGAAACAACCAATCAGCTTAGATGGTGCCAAAATTTTATTGTTTCAAGACTTCTCAGCTGAGACAGCCTCAAGGAGGAAAGAATTGGCACCAATATGCACAAAAATGATACAAAGAGGATATAAAGCGACACTATTATACCCACACAAACTCAGAATAATGGTCAGGGACAAGGTATATCTATTCGAAAATGCTCGCGAAGCTGAATTTTTTTTTTCTGAAATAGAATCTACAACTTAAAGAGTGTGTAGATAGACAGCAATAAATGGATAACAACTAGGTTAATAGGCCTCAATAGAAATGACATGGGTTTTTATAAATTAAAGCAGTCCTCTGAAGAGGACCATTATCGGACTAAGAACTCAGCAGGGGGAACTTCCCTGCTGAGTATTGAATTGAGATGTTATGGAGTTCTGAATAAATATTTGGAACAATTCTTTTTTTTGCCCTCTCTCTCCCCTTCTCCCTTTGGGGGGAGGGGGTGGGGGGGATCTCTCCTTCTCCCCGTCCCCCCCCCCCTCCCTCCCTTTTTTTTTTTTTTTTTTTTTTTTGTTTTGTTGTTCCCCTCCTCCTCTCGCCCCCATTCCTGTCTTCTGCCACATTTGCCCTATCTATATTAACAGATGGTTAAAAGACTAGATAGAATTAAACTTATATCATGGAACATTGGTGGTATTTCGACCCCTATTAAAAGGAAAGCAATTGTTTCCCATTTGAGAAAAATGCAAGCAGATCTTGCATTCCTGCAAGAAACACATCTAGACATGGATGAAATTAAAAAAAATGAAAGGCTCCTGGGTTAAAGAGGTTGTTGCTTCTCCCAGTTTTGGAAGAAAAAGAGGGGTAGCCATTTTGATTGGAAAAAGATTAAAATATGAGTTAATCCACTCTGAAAGGGACCCTGAGGGGAGGTTTGTGATGATGAAAATAAAAATTCAAGATCAATTGCTCACTCTCTGTAATATATATGCACCTAACACCCTGGATTATAGGTTTTGGGACACGCTGCAATCTAAAATATTAACTTACTCAGAAGGTTATGTAGTATTGGGTGGCGATTTCAATATGGCGCCGCAATCTCCCCTATACAGGCTTCGGCAGATTAACAAACAAGCAAAACAAAAAAGAGATAATCTTGAAGCAAAAATATTCAAAACTTTAACCCAGAATTTAGCTATTAAAGACATCTGGAGGATTCAAAATCCGGATGTCAGAGAATACACCTGTCTTTCTAAGGCTCACAAAACTCTATCCCGAATAGATATATTTCCAATTGATGATAGATTATGTTCATTGAATACCACTGCAGGTATAACTCATGTAACTTTATCAGATCACTCTCCTATTTTTTTAGAACTCCAGCTAAATCGGTCTATAAACTCCTCTACAAGATTTAGATTCCCTTATTATCTGATGAATGATTCCAAATTTAAGAACCATTTGATCAAGAAATTCAAGGAATACCTTCATTTTAACTCCGAATTTTCCGATCGCCCGGAAATATTCTGGGGAGCTGCTAAAGCAGTTCTCAGAGGCGAAATAACGGCTTATGCCGCAATGATATCTAAAAAATTGAAAAAAAGAGAGAAAGAGGTCACAAGTTCTGTGACTAATGCTTATAACCGCTACCTGCTGCAAAATACACCTTTTAACTGGGCTAAATATATAAAAGCCAAGAGCGAAAGAGATGCTATGGCATTATTAGTGGAAACACAGAAAGAACTGAGGTTTCAAGCCAAGCTCTACCGGTTTGGCAACAAATCAGGCAAATTATTAGCTAAGCTAGCCAAAGGCGATAATAAGCCTCCTATGATTGAAAAAATTCTTCATCAAGGGAACTTATTGGTAAACACAGAGGACATCTTAGAGGCTTTTACAGAATATTATAGAGACCAGTACTCTGCAAAAACTGCAGATAAAACTCAGTCTGATCAATTCTGGGGTCAGGTAAATTGTCCTCTAATTACAGCAGAAATTAACTCTATTCTTAATAGCCCAATCTCTATTGAAGAGGTTAGCAAAATAATTTTTTAATCACCAGTGAACAAAGCAGCAGGCCCAGATGGTCTTCCCAATGAGGTATATAAGATTTTGACCTCAGATATAGCTCCACATTTATGTAAAACATTTAATGAATTTTTCACTGAGGGCAATACTATACCAGCTGATTTTTCAGCTTCTTTCACAACTCTGCTTGCAAAGGGTGGCAAGGATCCTAGTCAAAAGGAATCCTATCGACCGATAGCCCTCTTGAACGCGGACTATAAGTTCCTTGCCTCAATTCTGGCATGCAGGCTTCAAGGTAGTCTTTTACACATCATTCATAAGGATCAAGCAGGGTTTATTCATGGCCGTAACTCAGCCTCCAAAATTAGGGAGGTTCTCCTGGTAACAGAATTCTTCCAAACCAGAGAGAGAGGGGAAGAGGGCAATAAGGATCTCGCAATAGTCGCTATTGACGCGGCTAAGGCATTCGACTCTGTCTATTTTAGCCACCTGTTTACCTCATTAGCCAAATTTGGATTTAGGGATAAATTTGTTAACTTTATACATAACTTGTATACATGTCCATCCACTAGACTGATAATTAATAATTCATTATCCTCGAATATTGCTATTAAAAGGGGAACACGGCAGGGCTGTCCCCTGTCTCCCCTTCTCTTTGACATTGCAATAGAATCACTCGCTATAAAGATCCGACAGAGTATTGAGGGCATTAATTTGGGTGAACATACAATGAAGGCTGCGCTGTACGCGGATGACGTCCTTCTTTATATCTCAAATACAAAGTCGAATATACCCAAATTGCTTAGTATCATTCAACAATTTGGCTCCTTCTCAGGGTATATGGTTAACACCTCCAAATCGGAATTATTCTGGTTAAATAAAAATAAGGATTCAATTAAAGATAGCCCATTTAAAGAGGTTTCTGGGTCTTTTAAATATTTGGGTATTATCATACCAGTAAATTACACTGAGCTGTATAAAGCCAATATAACACCCATATTAACAATGATCTGTGAAAGGCTAAAATCTTGGCAAAGCTTACCTATCTCATTATCTGGAAGAATAGCCCTATACAAAATGATTCTCCTCCCGAAACTTTTGTACATATTACAAAACACTCCATTAATATTATACGGGAAAGACATTAGGCTGCTTAACAGTGCAGTTAGGAAATACCTCTGGCAGGGAAAAAAGGCAAGAATCTCTCTAATAAAACTAACCTCGGCAAAGGAATACGGGGGTCTAGCTTTGCCAGACATTAGGCAGTACAACATGGCTTTTTTAGCAAGAACAGTGACAGATTGGATTCTTCTTAAAGATTATGTTACAAATATTTCATTAGAAACAAATATTTGTCACCCATATCTTCTTACCGGTCTGGTGCATTGCTCACCTAAACTGTTACCCCCCGAAATTAAAAAGCTTAAAAGTATTTTGAACCCGATAAAAGCCTGGTGGAAAATAGGGAATATACCTTGAGGTTGGATTGTAGTGTGTCCCAATACCTACCAATAAAAGGAAACCCAAGATTTCAGCCTGGTATTGAAACACCCATATTTGATAGATGGTCCCAATTAGGACTGAATAAAGTTAGGCAAATTTTTGAAAATGACTCAAATGTTATAAAAACATTTGAACAACTGAAAAATGAATTTAACTTATCACATAAAGAATTCTTTGCATATTTGCAACTTAGACATTATGGACTAAAGATTACTAAGAATATGGATTGGTCATGGAATCTGGGAAAACTGGAGAATTGGTTGACTTTGATAAGGGTAGGACGCATGTCGATCACCCCCTGCTATACACTTCTAAACGCCAATAAAGGAATCTCCTTGTTGGCACATTTAGCAACGACATGGTCCAGGTTAATTCCCTCTGAATCGGTAGAATCAAATAGTGTACAGAGGTCAATAGACCGAGTTACTCGGGCTACTCTATCTGCCACATGGAGGGAAGCACACCTCAAAATCTTACACAGAACATACTTTACCCCAGCCTTAGGCTATAAAATACATAATTCAGAATTCGGGGCTTGCCCAAAATGCTCCTTCGTTGCAGCAGATCTGGTCCATATGCTATGGAATTGTCCAAAGATACGCCAATTTTGGCACAAAGTCGAATTCTGGCTTAACAAAAATTTGGTGGCTGCTCCTCTGGTACTTACCTTGACACAGATTATTTTTTGTGTCCAATTGGAAGCACGGCAACAACCTCAGGAAAAATTAATAATTCTCACAATTTTAGCTGCCAGATATCTGATACTCAAGTACTGGAAAGACTCAAGGACCCCCTCAATCCTCGAGATGAAAAATTGTTTGAAGAAACAATGTATGATTGAGCAAAGAGATACTAATATTGATAATGAAGGAGACATAAAAAAATTCTTCTTGAAATGGTCAGCCTTTATTAAGGGCTATCCAACTAATGAAATAGAAATGATAATTTTTCCATTCAGGAACTCAGAATTGGTTTTGCTTAACTTGTGGTAGGGGATGGGGGTCAGAGCTGAAGGGGCTTGGACTAAATGTATGATTTAAGTTATTTTCTCTCTCTCCCCCTCTTTTTCTTTTCCCCTTCCCCCTTTTTTTCTTTTTTTTTTTTTTTTCCTTCTTTCTTCGTCCTTCTCTCCCGGCTAGGGAGAGAGGAGGGGGAGGACACATGGAGGGAGGGGGGGGGAGGGAAATGGGAGGGAGGTTAACACAAGTGATATGTGCTAACAACACAACTAATGTATTACGGCATTATGAGTTATTATTTACATAACATGGTACATAAAGTTAATTCTTTATGGTGTCAAGATTGTTGCTGCTATGATTTTTGAATTAATTAGTAAACACAATTAAAGCAACATGTCAATATGAGTATTATATATATAAAGTGGTACATTAAGTTAATTGTTCATGATGTAACAGATAGAAATGATTATATCAAGAATGTTATTGTCATGTTCATGATTTATAGTTTTTCGCTCATCCTTTTTATTTTTATTTTTTTATTTTTCTGTTGCCTTGCCTGCTTATGTATTATTTAATGTATTAACTCCAATAAAAATGAAATTGAAAAAAATAAAAAAAATAAAAAAATTGCATGCTTTATCTAAATCACAAAAGAAAAAATTTGGGTTCAGTGTCCCTTTAACAAATATTCACATTAACGCTAACAAATAGGCAAGTTGCTTGCAATGAACAGTAAATAAGTTTCTTCACTACATTGTGTAAAAACAAACTGTATGTCGCAGATACAGCCTTCTACGTGCCAAACTGCGTTCGATTCCACCTCACCGCCGTTACTTCCAGTATGATGTTTTCCAATAAACAGGCAGATAGCTTTGCGCAATACTCTCTTGTTAAAACTCGTCATGAAAAAAGCATGTAATTTGCTGGCAAAGGGAAATGTGCTTGTGTATTTTTAAAAACATATCTAACTTGAACAAAACATTAGAACCCTAATTTATAATGGATTACAATTTTTTTAATTGTTTTGTTTACTTTTTAAAAAAATGTTAACTGCTAACTAAAAAGTTGCACAAAAAACATAAAAATTACATTTAAAAGTTACATGCATGATAACGCTATCTGATAGAAATTATATATAAAAAAAGCAATAAAAAATATGAGGTCTCAGGTGTTAGAGAAAAAAAAAGGTTGCAAAGGTCTTTAAAGGGCCATTATACACTCATTTTTTCTTTGCATAAATGTTTTGTAGATGATCTATTTATAAAGCCCATAAAGTTTTTTTTTTTTTAATGTATAATTTTGCTTATTTTTAAAGAACATTGCTCTGATTTTCAGACTCCTAACCAAGCCCCAAAGTTTTATTTGAATACCGTCAGCTACCTTTTCCAGCTTGCTCCTGTTTGTGTAAAGGGTCTTTTCATATGCAAAAGAAGGGGGACGGGGGGGAGTGTCTTATTTCCCATTTACAGTGGGCTTTCCAACTGCCTTTTCAACAGAGCTAAACTGAAAGCTTCTAAGTACATTTTTAAACCATTTTATACTGGATTTTTATATCAGTATGTGTGCATCTTATTCTTTATAGTAGTGTCTATTACATGCAGTTATATGAAAATGAGTGTATACTGTGCCTTTAACATAGAGATACATACATATACAGTCCTGACCAAAAGTTTTGAGAATGACACAAATAATACATTTCACAAAGTCTGC